>NC_133769.1:250801537-250821362 GCF_003597395.2 Chelonoidis abingdonii | reverse complement strand
AAGATAGCCCGATTAAACCAGTCCAACCAATCCACATACATGTAAATACAACCCAAAGCTCCTCATAGCCGAATTGCTTGGGGGTTCCTTTGTACTCACAGATGTGTAGGAGACACTTGGAGATAAGATGCAGTTAGGAGGAAGCTTGTTAACTCACAGCCGAGAAAACAAAAAAAAAGACACAGCCATCCACATCTATTCGTACAACCCAAAGCTCCTCATAGCCGAATTGCTTTGGGGGTTCCTTTTTACTCACAGACTTTGGTATAATATTTGAAATAAGAAGGAGTTAGGAGGAAACCTTGTTTACTCACAGCCGAGAAAACAAAAAAGACACAGAGTATACAAATTCCCGCCCCTGACTTTAAACAATCCAGTTCTCTGATTGGTCCCCTGGTCAGGTGTTTGGTTACCCTTTCCAGGTAAAAGAAACTTAACCCTTACCTTATCTATCTAGTTATGACAGCACCGCAGTCCAAATGGCAGTGTATAGAAGTTCATACTTTGGTCATGTACTGGAAGGATTTTGCTGCCTAGTGTTATATTGCAGGACTGCATACATTCCCAACAGAATACACCGTACCCCATATACATTACCCCTAAATACCCCCCCCCCTTTGCAATAGGCCATTGATCCTGCTCCTCCATAGTAATAGGAGGGGCACATCCATATTCCTCCTCCAGATATACAACTGTTTAATGTGATGACAGTCCAATTTAACCCCATTCCATTCCCCCACCTATTTCCTAGTGGCTCCCAACAGACTGTCCCTTCCCTAGTTACTCCCATAGGGCTCAAGGGGACCACCTTATTTGCATTTCCTTCCCATGGTATCAGTAACAATTATACAAGAACTGTCCCCACAGGTTGGAGATGTTATTTTCCAGGTAGATGGGTATGTTTTTGCAACCGTGGATAAATACGGGCTAGCCTCCCAATTTAATGCCGAAGGTGAATGAATACCTCATTTACCAGTATTTCAGCAGTCACCTGGACAGTTTGATACTTTGTGAGGAAAGCTTCCACCCACCTGCTGAAAGCATCCACTACTACCAACATGAATCGTTTTTTTCTGTGATCTGGTGGTAGGGGTCCTGTGTAGTCAATTTGTATTCTTTCCCAAGGTCCCCTTGAAGCTTGTCTCATTAATTCTCCCCTTAGCACTGTGTGAGGTGGGTTGTACCTGGTACAGTCCAAACAACGTTCCAGATGTGATTTTAAATCAGCTGTCATTCCTGGCCACCAGAACAACCTTTTTAAAGTTCCCAGTGCCTCTTCAAACCCGGGGTGTCCCCCTGCCATGCTCCCACACACCCAGCTTAAGAAAGCCGTCCAGCTTCCCTGAGGGCACACCCTTACTCAGGGCCGTCCATAGCTATTCTGGGGCCCTCCGCAGCCCCTCTGTGAGGGTGTGGTGTGGGACCCCAGGCTCCGTGGGGGCGGGGGGACTGGCTTGGGGGGCAGAGGGGAACCACCCTCCAGCACTCACCGGTGGCATGGCTGGGACTGGGTCCCGTCACTTCCCACTGCCAGTGAGTGCAGGCCTGGCCCTGCTGCAACCCTCAGGGGCAGGAAGGGGCAGGGCTGGGGTGAAGCAGGAGCAGGAAGAGGCAGGGCGGGGGTAGACCATGGCAGGGGCTTTGGGGAAGGGGTGGAGTGGGGGAAGGGCTGGGGTGGAGCAGGGGTGGGAAGAGGCAGGGCAGGGGCCAGAGCAGTACACTGCTGCGCAGGGCACCAGGGAATTTGGTGCCCCAAGTTTCCTGGTGCCCTACGCAGCTGCATACTTTGCATATGGGTAAGGACAGCCCTGGCCTTACTGGTCTCTCAGCTGTTAAGACACACCAAATCCCTTCCATTAGTTCCACCTTTGGCACATGCCTGTCCCCAAGTTCCATGATGCCTGCCAGTCCTGGGTCAGATTCTTCCAACTCTCAAATTCATCCTCCCTGATCTGTATCCATCCCACTTCTTGTTATCAATGCTACAAGCACGCTGTCTTCTGGCTCCTAGGACAAGTGGGGTGCCTCTGTTGCAGCCCGCTTGGCCCCTGCATCAGCCTGATTATTCCCTTTGCTTAGGGGTCCTATTTTCTTTTGTGCCTTTACCACATTGAGCCATGTAAAACAGCTCCTCCACTTGCTTTCACCAGTTAGCATGCTTGATTGTGGAACCGTCTGTTGCCCTGAAATGATTATCCACCCACCATCTCAGCATTAATGTGGCCCCACGAAATACATAATCTGAATCTACCACCACCCAACATTCTGGCTCAAGTTTGGGATCCACTCCATTTAAAGCTGTTAGCAAGGCTGCCAGTTCTGCTTCCTGAGCTGACCTTGCTTCTAGTGAGAAACCAATGGTGCTGACTGTCTCATTTTCTTTGATTCCCACAACAGCTAAGCCCGCAGCTTTCTGTTCCCCCCGGTACCTACAACTTCCATCTAAAAACCATACCAGTGTCCCCTTCTTTACCTGATTGGGGTTTTACCTGGCCTGGCTTCATGTTGGTGTGGGGTGCCAGGCAGATGTAATCCTGCTACCCAGACTATGGGTTCCTTTTACACTTCTGCTTTAATGTTTTCTGTTTGTAGAGCCAGCAACCATTTGGCAATACGCTGCCCACTCACTTGTCCCTGTAAGATAATATGCATGTTTAGCAGCCGCAGAGGGTCATGATGAGATTGGACTATTACTTTCTGCATTCCCGTGAGGTATTTGAATTTCCCTATCCCCCAGTAGGTGTACAAAAACACCTTTTCACACCATCCATACTTCAGTTCCACAGCACTCAAAAGTAGAGAGGCAAAGGCCACAGATTGGTCCTTTGCTCCATAATCCTGTGTTAACGTACAACCAATGACAGTGTCAGATACCAAAGGGTACAGATAAAAGAGTTTCTCCCCATCTGGGGAGGCTAGCACTGGAGCACTGTCCAGGTTTTCTTTAGTACTCTCAATGCCTCAGTACACTCTTCTGACCACGCCCAAATTGAGGCTCAGGTTAGGTCATATAGAAGCTGGGCTATTTCTGCATAATTGGCCACAAAATCCCTGCAAAATCCAGTTAGACCCAGAAAACTTTGCAAGCTTTTAACATCCGTAGGCAGTGGCAGGGACTGGATCAATTGCACCCATCTCTTATTGATTTCCCTTCTCATCTGGGACACTTCCACTCCTAAGTAGGTCACTCTTGTCTGTCCCATCTGAGCCTTTTGCCCATTGACCTTCAACCCTGCTCTTGCAGAAGCTTGAAGGACCTGCTCGGTTAGTTTCCTGTCTTCCTCCTCTGTCTCTGATATTAGCGACTGGTCGTCTACATATTGTATGCACCTTGCTGAATCCACCCCCTCCAGAGCCTGTGTCATGTATCTGTGAAAAATTGCAGGGGGAGTCCCAGTATCCCTGGGGTAGGACTGTCCAGCAGAATTGTCTGCCCTCCCACGTGAATGCAGTTTTATACTGACACAAGGTAGCTAGTGGCAGATACCAAAACCCATTAGCTTGGTCCAAAACAGTGAAAATTCGTTTGGGGTCCAATACGGGCTAGCATTTCAGGGTACGCTGCCACTACTGAGGCTGGTGAATTGGCCAGAGCATTTAGTGCCCTGTAATACACAGTGAGGCGCCAGGTACCCTTTGGCTTTCTCCCTGGCCACACAGCAGCATTACAAGGGGATGCGACTGCTCTAATCAATCCCCTCTGTTCCAATTCCCCAGTAGTTGCCCCCACCTCTGCCAATGCCTCCCAAGGAATAGGATATTGTTTCTGTGCAGGAGAGTCCCCTCCTTCTAGCAGTATCTGCATGCTGCCCCAGGTTATCCTTAGCCTACAGAGGAATGTGTTCCCACCCTGCCGGGGGTGATGGGAGGGCATGTGCCACTTTAATGATCATAGTGGCTAACCACATAGGAATGGTATAGCCCTGACCATCCTGCGTCTGCTCCAGTAAACACACTTGTTTGGCTAAGTCCAGTACAAGTCTTAGTTTGTGTGAATCCCCTGCCTCCAACAGATTAAGCATATCATTACAACCCCACATAATCTCCCCTTCCCTCCAGATTCCTTTGATCTGTCACCACCTCAGGGTTAACTGTGTCTCCCCTCCCGTTGCCCCTACAATTGCCAGAGTTCCTTCTGAGGGTCTCCCCTGTCCCCATGTGGTTAAGCTGATGGCTGCTCCAGTGTGTATCAAAAAATCCCTCATGGGATTCCCTTTGATTGCACCCAGAGTGTGGGGTGACCAGATGCGTCATGTCCTAAACTGAGAACATGGACAGGACGCCTCCCAGGGTGCCCCTAAGTCGCAGCACCCACCTCTGTCCCTCTCACTGGTTCACAGGGGGACCAAGGGTACTGACACTGAACACATTCCTGTCTCCAAGCAAAACCGTGTGCCTGGCATTTCAGGCAGTCCCGGGCCCCAGACCTCTGGGGTCACTTTCCCCCAATCTGGTAAGATCCTGGGTAGTCAGTTTAGCCTTCAGTCTCTGGATCTGTTGCTCTATAGCTTCCCAATCATCCCTGACTGACCCCCCAAAGCCACGACCTCTCCCTCTACATCCTCCCCTCTGGACTGAACAACTCCTTTCCACCATGTACTGATCCTCTGCAGTAATAACATGGACTGGCTCTCCCCGCGATGCATCCGCCTCCACACATCTGCCTGTTCCAGAAACTAACGTAGCTGATTGGGAGCAAGTTCAGGGTGTTGCAACCTTAAACACCCCACGAACTGCGGATTGCTCAGCTCCAACCTTTCTCCAGCAATTCTACACCCGTACCCTGCTCCACACCCCCACCAGGTCCTGGTGCCCCTGTCTGGAGTATCACCCATGGACCGTCCAGGGGATCCACCCAGCACCGTGCCATGCCTGCATGCAATTGAGTGTATCCCACCCTGTTTCCCCAGGGATTCACTTCATCTTAGTCATCCCCACAGTACGAGAGGACACCCCAAACAACTGTTTTGCCACGTGTCAGGGGATTAGAAATGGGTGTGCCAGTCCTGCCACATTGATTCCCAAGGTGCCCCATCCCAAAAGACGATGCCATATGATCACCAGGTCCTCACGAGTTAGACCCTCCATCTCCCTGCTCACCTCCACTAGCCACAGCACAAACTGATCCCAATCATGCCGGGGTACCTTTCCCAAATGGCCCAATACTTCCTCCCAGTCCTTCAAGGACAAGAGGCAGATTTCTGCCTGTTCTACTACGTGTGGGGCATGGTCCTCCCACCCTGCAACTGAGGCCACTATTTCTGCCTCCTGCAGTTCCTCCTGAGTAGCCTCCTTCGCAAGGGCTGTAACTGTGGATCACCAGCTTACAATGCCCACTGGCAGTGGTGGCTACAGTGTATTTTCAGGGCAAGGTGGTGGACGTGTCTCCTTCAGTTCCATTAGTGGAGGTCCCCAAGTTCATTGCCCCCATGTTTACATTGATACAATTCCTCCTCTAAGTCTCCTGCTCTCCCCAGCAGTTCATCCCTCTCTCGCCAGATTGCCTTGCAAGACTTCTCTGTCCATGCAGCATCCCATGCCTTCAAATCCGCTACCTCTACCACTAGCACAGATTTTTCTGTTAAAATCTATTACTGATCCACAATCCTCTCCAAATCCTTAATGTGTTGGAGGAGGTTGGCTTCCCTTTTTACTCAGTATGCCATCCCAGCGCACAAAACTTGTAATACCATTCCCTTTTTCCTACACTCCCAAAACCTCCTCCATCTCCTCAATCTCATCCCAGGTGGACCCCTGCACCTGGTACTGGCCCTGATTATTCCTTATCCATTTGTTCAAAAAATCTGTTACCCCAGCTTGCCAGAACTCGCAACTACCATCACAAGAGTTCGCCATACCCCCTCCAAGCAGCTATGCAGACTGTTGAAGGGATGGGGGGGATTTACAGGCTGCCACTCACCTATCCGATGCGATGTATCCGAGTCAGCAGTAGAAGTGCCTACATCACAGAAAGCTCAAATGAAAATATATTCTCACAGTGGAGGATTTATACATTTAAAAACCCAACTGAACGGGACAAATACATTTTAAAAAGATTTAAACAATTTTATAATTTTAAAATAACTTGAGAGAATATAAAATTAGCAAGGAACCAAAAATAACCCACTTTGTCTCAAATGGTATTGGAAATACACAAGGAAACTTTCTCTATCCCTCCCTTGGAAAAGTTCCTTCTCACAATTTTCCCTACAGATAGGAATGAAGGCTGGTGTTGGTGGAGAAAAAGTCATTACTGCTATTTTCAATTTTCCTCTACACCTGTAAGTATGGCCGTCATGAAAGTTGATGGAGAAAAACAGTCTTCAGAGCAATATAACCTGCACTAAGCCCTGGCTCCCCTGAAGAACTGGGAGGAACTACAATTCTGTATTATTGCATATTCAAACAGTGTGTAACAGTGACTACATTGGTGTGAGAATTTTTTTAAGGTGAACCTCATTCTGAACTCAGATACACGTCTGCTTCTTCTGTTCTTTCACCAGACAAGTCTGGCAGGCCTCTCTCCTTTCCAGGGTCTGTTGTGCTTGCTTTGAGGTAAAGTGGTGCTGCTCTATCTATGTTATGAGTCCTGTAGTTTAAAGAAAGCTTCTCTAGGGATTCAAGATTATTCTTAGGAGGTTTCAGATCTTTTCCACTTCTGAAGGTTTCTCCACCTGCCCCAGTGGAAATGTTATCCAGAGCGCCCACTCTTAAAAGGTAAACTAAACTAAAAAAGATGAGGAGGCTGGCATAGCTCAGTCAAATGTGGCTGCTGCTGCTTCTTTACAGCCATGTCCCAACTAACTGCTTTTTGCATCTATGAACCTCTTCACCTGCCTAGCAGAAAAAATGAGATTAGGGAAATGAGGATTTCGTATGCCCTAGCCTGAAGGAATATTTGAACATCCAAATTTCTCTCCAGAGCAGCACTCTGATACCATCTCGGGTCCTACCTTGTTCTTTAAGAGGCTTTTTTATTTTTTCGTTGGATGTGGGTGGCTAATGAAATATCCATTTAGCTGAGAGCCTATTCCAGAATACTATTATAGTCCAATGAACTCCAATTTCTGCAGCAGTCTGGAATTATCTGCAGACTGACTTTCATTAATTTATCTCAGCTCTGGAGCTGATAACATAAAGTTAAAGCAACAAGTATAATCTAAATAGAGCTGGCCAGAATATACCTTCAAAGAAGCACGCTGCTTCGGTTGGGTGGATTTTATAGCAAGCATGCCTATGCTTACAGATGTCCAAGACTAGGCTGGTAAAGGTGAGACAGCCAGTAAAGCTATTGCTTTGAAAAAGCCCACACAGAGCAACCTCTTGGTGGTACTATGGTTGCAGGACTCTACTCCTGAGACTTTCTACCCTGAATTATTATTCCTGCTAACTGACTTTTCTCAGGTGTTTTTTGAGAATGTTTTAACTAAACTATTTCATGGCCCGATGGCTTGCAATAAATAGGTGCTTTCCCTAGAACTACATGTGCATGAAAATCAGATTCTTGTAAAACACACAAGAGAAATAAGCTCCCTCCCAGTCTTTCCTCCTTACTAATTACATGTTAATTATATAGTGTGCTGTCCTAGAAAAAAATTGAGATTATTTCCTTTATGAGGTTTCCAAAGTGTGGACAATCTTTTAAATGTAACTTTTATAATAATGCTTTGTATCTTTCATCTAAGCATGACAAAGTTCTTAGACATACCATTAATTAATATATAACCTTGCAGTGACATATGCTGGAGTTCTGTCATTTAAAACACAACATAAAGTCATTTGGTAATTACATGTTTGTTAATGACAAACTATTACTTGCTACAGCTGCAACACATGCTCTATAATATAATTCAGGGCATATTACTTAGTAAACTGATGATTTGTAAATGGGTGTTTCCTCTTTGGCCATATAACTGCAGAAATAGTAAATTCAAGAACACAATCTGAGCAACGTGCCACAAAAACATTAATATTTTCTTGACTGTTTTAAAATTTAGAAACTAGTACATGAAGCAAAGCATTTTCTGGCCTATTTTGTTGCTTATATTGATTTTTTCACATGAATACATAAAATTATAGTACACGACTCAATGTTGTCTTTCATTAGGAACAGAACACTCGGCCTATGTGAAAACAAAGATACTGTGTGGCCAGTGGCCTTCAAATCTGTGAATCTGAGTATGCACCACGAGTTGCTTAAGCAAGTCTGTACACACTCAGATTCTCACTTGTCTCTAGGAGCTAGGCCCTGGTTGACACTTGACCTTAAAAACCTCTCTAGTGACTGTTCCACTCCATATCTAGACATCATAATATTCTTTCTATGACATGAGCTGATAAAATGTTTATGCTCACCTGGTGGCATGACCAGTCTGCTCTCACTAGACCATTTACCAAAATTAGATGCTCCCAGGCTTAAAAGAACCACAAATGGCAGTTCCTTGAAAGGAAGATCACACCTGGGGGCTCCCCTTACATTGTGCTCTCTTTACAGAGGCCTAGTTGCTTGCAACCCCACCTCCTCATTGTTTTTGAGGATGTCCCCATCTCCCGATGCCAGACTGCTCTCCCCATGCCTATTCCAAGGGAAGGCAGGGTTGCAAGCAGCAGCAGCACTGCAAGAAAAGCTCTTGCTTCCTTTGTTGTTATCACTGGGCTGGGCCTTCCTTTAGTCTGAGACCTGAAATACACTAATAAATATTAGATTTGCAAATTTTATTAGCAGTGATTCTATATTTGCTTCCAGATCACTGATAGAGATATCGAATAGTCTTGGTCCCAGAACTGATCTCAGTGGAACCCCATAGACACACCTCTATTTGATGATGATTCCCATTGACAACTACTTTTTTAGACCTATTAGTGAGCTAGTTTTTAATCAATGTAACATATACTTTATTGATATTGGATTGTGCTAGCTTTTTAATCATGATATCATGCAGTACTAGGTCAAATGTCTTTCAAAAGTCGAAGTTTATTACACCTAAGCAGCAAAGAGTCCTGTGGCACCTTATAGACTAACAGCCATATTGGAGCATGAGCTTTTGTGGGTGAATACCCACAGTTACCTTTATCAACCAAATTTGTAATTTCCTTGCAGAATGCAATCAAGTTTGTTTGACAAGAGTTATTTTCCATCAAACCATGTTTATTGGTATTAATTATATTTCTGTTCTTTAATTTCTTGTTAATTGGATCCCGTATCAGCTTTTCCATTATTTTTTCCTGGGATTGATGTCAGGCTAACTGATACGTGTAGTTAGCCGGGTCATCCCACTTGCCCTTTCTGAATTTTGACACAACATTAGCACTCTTCCAGTCTTCTGGAATTTCCCCCAATGTTCCAAGATTTATTGAAAAGTAACATCAGTGGGCCAGAGACCTTCTTAGCTGTGTGGTCTAGCAGGAAAATAATAGCATTCTGATTCAATTGTGGCCTCTCCTACTGACTCACTGCTATACTTTGTGCAACTCACTTATTTTGCATCAGCTGTGTAAAAAGGATATAATATTATGTACTTCACTGGCTTATGCTGGGGCTTAATAAAATAATGAAGGGCAGTGCTTTGAGAGCCTTGGATGAAAGGCATTATATGAGTTCAAAGCATTACTATTATTATAGTTTTTAAACTTTACAGGAAATGTCATCACATTAGGTAGAAATCAACATTCCCAAAGCCAGAGGGTGGGGCACCTTAGTATATATAAAGCTATTTAAGTGATCGGTCTTGCAGGACAAGGCAGACTGAAGACAGGTGAGTCTGAACTCATTCATGTTGTACTCCCTTGGAGCAGGAGGAATCCTCAATTTTATTCAGAGTGACATTCTCTTTGTAGTAATCTAGTCATTGTGTGTCTGTTTAAGGATAATGAAGCAACTGATGGACTTCTAAAATGATTTATATAAAAGGAATCTTTGAGGAAAAAAATAAGATATGTTAAAAGTAACTATATGACCAGTTCCTGTTCATGGAAAAAACAATGATATGTACCAAAAAGTCTGCTCATTATTGGTCTGATCTATGAAAATGTTTGCTACTGATTTAATGGGTACAGGGGCAGACTATAATGGTCTGATCCTTCAAATACTATCAAGTACAGGGTGTATTATGCTGAAGTCCATGTAATAGTAAGTCCCGACCTAAGTAGTAAGTGTGTGCTAGACTGGGTAAAAAGTCAATGAGCCTGTCTTTGGATGTGGTTTGAGTAAAATTTGCCATTTGTGTGGGTGAACTTTTTCTTAGTAACATTGGAAACTTTCTTGATTTCTTCATGTTTGCAGAGTTTAATTAATTTTCAGACTGTCTTGGGTGCCTGAGAAGAACCATCCCCATGCTTCTAACACTAATGTTTCTGGGCCTGGCTGCCCTTGTTGGTGAGTTTGGGGGTTATTTCTATTTCACTAGTCAAAAGCAACACTGGCAAGAGATTATCGTAGGGCTGTGAAATCTACCATATGAGTAACTCTTCTTTTGGGTGTGAGGTTTCTTGCCTCCACATAAGCCTATTAAACTATGAATTCTGAAGTATAGGTTAGACAGCAGAATAGGATCACAAAAACAACTTACGTTAATTCTTAGCTAAGGTCATAAATGCACTTGGTTGGCTGATGGGTTCAGTTAATTCCCCACTTTCTAGAAAGCAGAACAATTTGGCAAGGCCCAAGCTAGCAAATCATTGTTTTTCCTTCAGAACGTCACTATGTCGCAGATGGACACAGGATCCATTGCCAATAGGAGATGGGTAGTCTTCCATTCTCACTGGAAATAAATTCTCAGAGGATGTATGGTATGCTCATAGGAGTTTGATAGAAGAAGTTCACTGAAATAAGTTCATGCATAGGGACATTTGCTCAGGTATAGAGACACTAAGGGATGTATAAGTAACAGTCAGCATGGATTTGTCAAGAACAAATCATGTCAAACCAACCTGATAGCTTTCTTTGATAGGGTTATAAGCCTTGTGGATGCAGGGTGGGGGAGCAGTAGATGTGGTATACCTTGAATTTAGTAAAGCTTTTGATACTGTCTCGCATGACCTTCTCATAAACAAACTAGGGAAATGCAACCTAGATGGAGCTACTATAAGGTAGGTGCAAAACTGGGTGGAAAACTGTTCCCAGAGAGTAGTTGTCAGTGGTTCACAGTCATGCTGGAAGGGCATAATGATTGGAGTCCCGCAGGGATCAGTTCTGGGTCCAGTTCTATTCAATATCTTCATCAATGAGTTAAATAATGGTATAGTGAGTACACTTATAAAGTCTGCAGATGACACCAAGCTGGGTTGCAAGTGCTTTGGAGGATAGGATTAAAATTCAAAATGATCTGGACAAACTGGAGAAATGGTCTGAAGTAAATAGGATGAAATTCAATAAGGACAAATGCAAAGTACTCCGCTTAGGAAGGAAAAATCAGTTGCACACACACAAAATGGGAAATGACTGCCTAGGAAGGAGTACTGCGGAAAGGGATCTGGGGGTCATGGTGGACCACAAGCTAAATATGAGTCAACAGTGTAACCCTGTTGCAAAAAAAAAGCAAACATCATTCTGGGATGTATTAGCAGGAGTGTTGTAAGCAAGACACATGAGAAGTAATTCTTCTGCTCTACTCTGCATGCTGATTAGCCTCAACTGGAGTATTGTGTCCAGTTCTGGGTGCCACATTTCAGGGAAAGATGTGGACAAATTGGAGAAAGTCCAGAGAAGAGCAACAAAAATGATTAAAGGTCTAGAAAACATGACCTATGAGGGAAGATTGAAAAAAATTGGGTTTGTTTAGTCTGGAAAAGAGAAGACTGAGAGGGGACATAACAGTTTTCAAGTATGTAAAAGGTTGTTACAAGGAGGAAGGAGAAGAAAAAAATTTTTTCTTAACCTCTGAGAATAGGACAAGAAGCAATGGGTTTAAATTGGAGCACGAGAGGTTTAGGTTGGACATTAGAAAAAATTCCTAACTGTCAGGGTGGTTAAGCATTGGAATAAATTGCCTAGGGATGTTGTGGAATCTCCATCATTGGAGATTTTTAAGAGCAAGTTAGATAAACACCTGTCAGGGATAGTCTAGATAATACTTAGTCCTGCCATGAGTGCTGGGGACTGGACTAGATGATCTCTCATAGTCGCTTCCAGTCCTATGATTCTATGATCCTCAGCTGATAAAAATTGTCCTGGCTTTACTGACTTCAATATGTAATATTAGAAAAAGGCAATTAATGGATATTAGATTTTGTTGAAGGTGCCATTGATGCAGATGCTGCTAATAGTGCTATTAATATAAATTAGTATAATACAACAGAAATGTCAGTGTGGAGATGTTCTTTCTGCATAAGTTTAATTCATGCTTGCAACAGTCTGAGCAATACAGTCTTAAGATCTTATTTTTAATATCGCCCTTTAACTTTTTAGCTCCTTCTGTAAGTTATGGATGTTATGGTGATTTACGTACTGTGGAAACCCCTGTGATTTCCTGCGGAGCTGTACAAACCCCAACTTGTGGTAGGTATCATTCACTGTTTGATTGGCTGTACTTCAGTGCAGACACTTCTGCTCAGAAATACAGAGCTAATTGGAGGGTAGACAGTGATACTGAGTCTGGAAAACAAGGCAAGGGGAAGTGCCAAGTGTTAAGGCCTACTGTTTTCAAATGGCTGCCTATCTTAGCTCTATCTTCTGTATCCGTCTCTGAGGAACCCCCTTTAAGGTCCCACATTTACAGCAATCAGCCTCTGAACAAAGAGAAGCAGACATGATCCCTTTCCAGGCAATACTGCTCCTTAATCAGCTAGGCTTTTAGTGGCATTATCTCCACACAGGTGCTGAGCATGCACTTTCTTCCACTCTCCCAGACCCCTCCTCGACTGGGAAACAAGAGACCTGGAATCCAACTTGAGTCTTGATATGCTGAACAAACTGGCCAGTTGTGACATGCCAAATACATATTTTATAGGCCCAAATCAAAGGAGAGTGACTCTGGAGCTGTGGTGATCCTACTCCTCCTTTGAATGCCCCAACTTGGGAATCCTCTCCCAATTTCCTTTACATTTTTTTGAGGAGATTAAGTTTTATGTATAAGAAATCTTTTCACTTGCACTCCTGCTTGGAAAAGAAGATGTGTTAGAGAAGGAAAAGGAAATATCAGCATTTTATTGCAACATGTAGAAAACATCCAATATTTTGCTATGGGTGAAATCCTAGCTCCACTGAGAGTCCAGGGCAAAAGTCCCATTGACTTCAGTGGAGCCAGTATTTCTCCTTATGTAATATCTTGAAGATCTGAAGATAAACTTGGAAGATTAAGACTGAAGTGCATTGGGTGGTGGGCCCTGTTAAAAGCCAGTCAGGTTCCTTCTCTTTGCTTTCATTCCATTTCCCATTCATGATCTAACTATACTACCATCAGGCTGGGTAGGTACTTGGAAAGGAGGCCTACACGGAACATCATGGAAGGAAAGTGATTCAGCAGATACCACTCTTCCTTCAGAGTCAGTAATGATCCAGTGATCCAGAGCGTATTAAGAGGCTGGAGGTAACTTTTGGGGGATGAAATGTAAAACAGAGTTCCCTTCCACATTTAGCCATGAGAGATCCCAGAGAACTTTTGTATGAAGAGGGCTGCTAAACCCCTTGTCTTGATCAAACTCCAAATTGGATAAATCCATTTTGTAAACCTAAGTTCCCCTTTGCCATTTTGATTGGATACAGTATTCTCCACTTTCTGTCCTGTGTTACCTTATGCTCTTAAACAATTGCTTCACTTCTGAACAGAGGTGGCTGTATTTTACTGATGTGTGAAATGATTCCTATATGTAGTGTAAATTCATAAAACATTTGGGGCTGAAAACTGCTACATAGTGTAAGTTATGTTAAATACATATGTTATCAACTGTTTAAAAATTTGCTTGCTGGGGGATTTAAGTGTTAATGTAGCTTTCTGTGTTGCTTTTTTAAAATACAAATCATTTAACATATTTATATATGTTTCTCTTTCTTATAAATTTATGGATAGTTTATCAAAAGTACTCTAGTACCAGTGACCCGTAGGTGCTTAGTATCTCTGAAAATCAGGGTTGTCAAATTTTTATTGAAAGGAAGGTCTGAAGAAAGACTGGATCAGGAAAATGTTAAGGAGGAAAGAGATATCAAAGGCTTCCTAAGAATTACAGGGGCTCCCCCCAACCCTTTTGTTACTGATTCAGAAAGATATAAAGATATTGTGGCAAATTGCCAGTACTGTTATGCTGGGTCTCGCGCTCTCTCTTTTTTGGGGAGGTTCAGGGCGCCATTGCTTGCCTCTGAACCAGTATTTTAATATCTCTCTGCAGTATTTTAATTACCCCACTAGTGTCCTTGAGGAGGGGAGTGGAGAGGGAAGGATCTGGGCCCGCCCTCTTCTCCAGGTCCCAACCCAGGGGCCCTGAGGTTTGTGGTGAACCACTTGAACTAGCGGTTCCTTCCCCTGGGCTACTTCCCTCTCCTGCCCTTCAGCTTGTGAAGGGGCTTCTTGCCCTACGACCCAGTGCGCGTCCTTGTTATAGTTCGAACTGGGATTATGCTACCATTTGACCCGCGCGCTGGAGGATACACATTCGTGGGACATCAGCTAATGTCATTTTTGTTATTCTGAATACTAAGTAAAATTGTGTGTGATTGTTGTATGCCTACGGTGCTCTTCTCATTCATAGAGAGATTTGTCTTACCTGAATGAGACAGCTGATCTATGCACGCCAATGGCCTGTTTATACCATACCTACTATTATTTGTTCTCCTTGGATTTATCTATGTATAAAGAAACAATATGTGGTAGGAAGTGATCTCTTGAGACCTCGCAAGCTCGCAGAATGGCTTGCTGTGCTGTTTTTAATACATCAAGTATGTGATATGATAAGTGCACTCCTGTATCAGGGAAACGCAAATGCATAGTGTCCCTTGGCTTGAGTGTGTGTAATCTATATAAACAATATCGCTCTTTTGAACACGGACGGGTCTCGTTTGGGAAGTGGGACGTGTGACGTACTGTGAAACTGTAGTCTAACCTTACTTTTTTCCCTGAATGAGAGAAGGACACTTCTCTTGCATTTAGTACTTGTTACATTATTCTTTAGCTACATGCATTGGGGTAACGTAAATTCAATTAGTCGTTGTAATGGTGGGTTACGAAGCTCGCACAGTAACAGATACGTAAGTTCTTATTAAACAAAAGTCAATATCATTGTCTCTACAAGTGTGAATAACAAAAAGAATGGCCGTCTCCTTGTTTAGTGCTCTTATATACTTCTTGAAAGACATGTCTCTCCTAGAAAATCGTGGAAGAATGAACACATAGACCTCTTTTTGGCGTAAAGGTCGACTCGTCTTCTGTTGGACACATCTCGTGTCGTAAAGAAATTCGAGACATAGCGTAGTAGATTACGTAACGCAGTGTTTATGCTTCGCTCTGACAGGGTCCATGCGCTAAGTGTGCAATTGGGCAGACTAGACGCAGTGAATTTTATAGATGAGAATCCTTGTTTTGAGTTACTTATAGCAGTTGGGATCAGAAAAGAAGTCATTGTGTGTTAAATCTTGTAACACTATTCTGTATAATGTTCTCGAGTGTTCCCTGCTTTTCATATGTGTCGCTATTCTTGATGACCGTAATGTTGTAATATATTTGTGTACTCCTAAAGGTGCCATTATCGAATCCTCTCTGGGTGGTAATGTTTTTAGGCTAACATGTGCCAGACGTTTGATTATAGTGTGTACAACGGACAGCGCTCGGAGGTTTACTGGCGCAAAACCTCAGATTATTGTATTTGACTCATACTTCTACTGTGGAATGCCGTCAAGTTGTGACTAGGAGGATCTATATACTGTGAACGGCCGTCCAGGGTTAGGATTTCTTAAGAACTCTGAGTCAAGACTCTCTCATTCGGTTAGATCTCATCTAATATAGAGAAAAAAAACACTTATGGAATACATACAGAAGACAACAGTCAATTAAATATCAGAATCGATTAGTGGAAGATATTTATACATTGCTGGGTAATGTAGTGTGTATATCAGAATGTCACCTAACTCAGCAATTTCCCAAAGTTAATACTTTGGTTTTGATCGGTGGCTGTCGCGGTAGTGTTTTAAACAAGGCCTTTCCCCAATGCAATGCAGTGGTGTGGTCGTGAGACATGCGATGCGTCTGATCACTTTCACTAGTCTTTCGCGCGACTTCCCCTTTTTTCTTAGAAAAAAGCGCAGAGATTGCAAGGGGTCCGCCCCTCCGCCTGCTGGGAATCCCTTCTGCATCGGTATCAATTATATGCTAACTTACCGTTCTTCATGAGTCGACTCTCTTCTTAAAGCCACCCGTGTTTGTGTTCTTACATTCTTGATCCTGTCACTCAGTGGAAACTTATAAAGCATGCCCTTGCTAGGATATATGGCGCAGAACGTTGGTGGCCTTCTCTACATTAGCACCTGCATCTTTTCGGAGAAGGTAGTCTAAAAGTTTTCTTTAATACGTGTACCTCGACCTTAAAAAGTGTTGTTGCTCCTGGTGTAACAGTCTCTAGCTTTTGGCAGCAGATGCATGACCAGATATAATGAGAGAATCGGCCATTGCCCAGTCAACTGACTGCGAAAAAACACAACATTTCTCATTCCCTGCCCCTGCCGCATCCCTTAGTTCTAACAGGATCTGCTTCTCTCTACTCCACAGAGGCTTCTTCTCTCTGTGAAAGTGTGCTGTTATACTTATCGCGTGTCCTTAAGCATCAGTTTACCCAGACTCGTTATGGCTTAAATTGTGTCTTTCAGAAAACGGAACAAAAAACTTCAGTATGGGTAAAGGGACTTAGTCTTTTCATGATTAACGAGTATGCACGTTCTTTCAGATGGCACAGATGCAGCCTACTGTTGTGGAGTTTCACTACAATCCATAGCAAGCCAGGCTAGTCTGTCTTCTTATTCAGCGCCTGTGCCATTTACTTGTTGTTCCATGCCTAAATTATGGTTGCCCTTAAGTAAGCTAGGTTTGGTACTCTCAAAGAAATGACGGAGTAGCTGCTTAGAGCACCTCAGCAGGCTTCCCTCAGCGCACTCCTGGGCTCCTGTATCGCTAGCTCCCGCTGCCTTGGTGACGTCAAGCGGAGTGGGGTGATACCGGTGCTATCTGGAGGGGTGGTAGGACATCCTCTGACACCGCACCCTTTTTCGTGCCCGCACACTGCAAGCAAGATGTGGGGGCTCCGGTTGTTGTCTGCGCAAGGACACCGGGGAAGCGCTACCTTTGAAAGTGCACCACTGAAGTAGTTTGTGTGGGCAGCGAAATGAAACCAATTTTTACTAGAGCGAATGCAGCTTGGGGATAAAACATGTAGGGGTGTGACGAGGCGACCTCTCTCTTTTTCAGATTTAAGAAAAGAGTACTTAACAGTTTTCCTCAAGGTCTCTGGTATTACCAAAGTTGGGGGCACCTCAGCTATTGTCTAGACAAGATCGTATGGCTCATGGACTTCTGAATTTGCTACGGTTCTGGAAGGGACACATGAGTTCTTAGAGCCAATGAGGCATCCTCTTTGCACGTCTTTATAATCGAGTATGAGCTTGCTACTCTTTATTCCCTTGGTTTTTCTTGTTAGCGTGGGTAAGGCTTCATTGAGACATTCATTAAAGGTAAGTCAATCACTGTCATAAGTTTGGTACTTATATACTCGTGATCTGTTGGTATACTTAAACTACCCAAACTGTAGCTTATATAGCACTAGCCTTTGTCAAAAGTATCAGATTCATAATATATGATGACTTTTGTATAGAGCTGTCTTTGGTAGCCGCACGATAAGAGCTTTACCCGTGACTGTGAGAGAGAACAGAGCTGAATTAACTTAGATCTATATTTCATTACCTCCCAAACCAACTCACACTACCATGCCTCTCCAGCTTTTCCGCTTTAGTGCTGTTCAAATTGTATGCCTATTTACCCACTCGCCTCCTCTTTTGTTTGTGTAGACAAATGTTTTACTTGGCCATTATCTAGCTTATATATTTAATATTGTGAGCTAGTCTTGCATGGTGAAGGCTAGCTGCAAGAGCCTCTAATCTATTTTCTTTTTATAACCTATGATATAAGTCAGGTCCATTTCCTGGGGTCTTCCCTATGAGAATATCCCCAATATTGGTGTGAGGTTAAGGGAGGGAGACGGAGTGCATTGGAATAATATATAGATAAGGTATTTGACTGATAAATGCCTGTTAGCGCGATGCAGAATATTAAGAATTGTATCTGCCATATAAAGTAAATTAATCTACAATCCTTTTCTATGGAATGTTGGTGATTTAGCGCATTTATTGATACTGATTCAGTCGTGTGTTACGGAAATGTGTTACCCACAATTAGTGGTTACGGTGCGGTGTGGCCTAGGAGTTGTTTAGCTGCAGCGGTGACGTTGTGATCGCTGTTGACTTGTCACAATGGGGCCTCTATACCTCTGGCCAAAATTGAGTCCAGATGGTATAGTCGCTATCAGTCTATCAACGTCGCATATATCTGTTACTCTTTTAATAACTAGCGTGAGGATCAGTTGGAATTTTCTTCGTGAACTCACGCTCTTTCGCTTACTGATTGCTGTCATCGTCATTGAATATAGTCAATGACATAATCTTTATGATCGTATCATGAAAACACATACGTTGCTATCAGATTTTCTCTATCACGAATCTAAGTGGTTTTACTGTAATAGAAACAAATCTTTAATTTTTATATATTCTTCCTAATAATTTCTCCTTCATTTTTCGCTACCCGAATGGACGTTACAAGAGACCCTATTCCTTATATGTACGGTTATGATGTTCCATCGTGCCAGCTGTAGCAGGGCTTGGAGTGGGTACGCCTTATGAAGGTATACTCTCACTTTCTCCTTTCCTTAATCGCCTCTACGCGGTCAGGTGCTTGGATATTGTTCTGATGTGGAGTTCAAGATCCTGGCCTCACGCAATGGTCACATCACTTACTTATGTTCCTCTTTGTGTGAAAGCGCCTGGAATACACACCTATACATGGGTGGGTGGATATTGTACGTTCCATCCTTGGCGTTTCATTGTATAAATAGACATATGAAAATAAAATACATGTTTTGTGTACTACGCGCCTTCTCTTTTGTCTTGTAAATCGTGAGGAAAGGTGAAGTAGCGTCGACCATGTCGTCGTGCTTATTAATTAGGACCCTTTACAAAATTTGAGAATAGTTTTTTAGTTTATGAGTGAGTATCACACTCATCTGGTGTGATGTCCATAGTAGAACAAGGCCGAGTGCCGCATTTGTAATATGAAGAGAAGAGGAAGTAGTTGGGACCCTGGGTCCTGCCTCTTCTCCAGGTTCCCCTACCAAAGAGGCCGACCACTGACAGATATCTTTTAGCTCGGTGGATGTAACACACAACAAGCCATCCCACTCTAGCCGACTTGCCGCTACCCCTGATAGTGACTTTTCTTTCCTACTCTCCTCGCTTGGGCGCTCCCTTCGCTTGTACTGCGGATGGGTCGCTTCTGTTGCCTCCTTCTTATATTTAGAATATCTCTTTTTACACAGTCAGACGGTGACGCCCATTTCTTTAGGGTTTTTTCTTTAGTATCTCTCGCCCCACCGCTGGTCCCTCTCCAATATCTCTATCTCTTTGTTGTTCTACTATCACTTCGATTCTTCTACCCACTATAGCTTGATCTTGATCTCCTGCTCCACCGAGACCTTCCTTGCTCCAACACTGACTCGCCGGGCTCTTATTTAATTCTATATGTGTGACTGATATGCTGCGTGCTCTTTCTATGACCATTTCAGAAGATAGCTCTAATAGCAT
>NC_133769.1:250785323-250801512 GCF_003597395.2 Chelonoidis abingdonii | reverse complement strand
CAGGTGCTCTAATTGGCTTCAGGTGCTCTAATTAATCTATAGCAAACCTTCCTCCCCTTGCAGGGAATAAGGCTTCCTGCTAACACTCTCCTGCTGCCCTCTGGCCATGCTGTATCACATATCCCTCCCCCGCCCCTGCTCAACACCAAGGGGCTGGGCTACTTGGGACAAGAGGCAGTGCCATCGCGATAGGCCATCAGCGTTGTCATGTTGGCTTCCAGCTCTATGCTGGACCCGAAAATGGAAAGGCTGCAGAGAGAGGAACCACCTCATCACTCTGGTGTTCCTCTCCTTGTTCCTGTACATCCACTGGAGCGGGGCGTGGTCTGTCATGAGGGTAAACTGCCACCCCAGGAGATAGTAGCGGAGAGTCTCCATAGCCCATTTTATTGCCAGACATTCCTTTTTGACAACAGCGAACTTCTGTTCCCTGGGGAGGAGCTTTCGGCTGAGGTACAAGATGAGGTGCTCCTCCTCCCCTACCATCTGGGAAAGGACGGCACCGAGCCCCACCTCCGAGGTGTCCGTTTGTAGGATGAATTCCTTCTCGAAGTTTGGGGCTATGAGTACTGGATGGCAGCATAGGGCAGTCCATAAATCTGCAAATGCTTCTTCTGTCGCATCAGTCCACTTTACTATCTCGGGGCCCTGAGCTTTTATCAGATCCATCAATGGCCCTGCTCTTGTGGCGAAATGAGGGATGAATCTCCGATAGTATCCTACTATCCCTAAAAATGCTCTGAACTGCTTTTTGCGGATTGATCAAGGCCAACCTTGTATTGCCTCCACTTTGTTCCACTGGGATTTTACCAAACCTCTCTCTACTACATACCTGACGTATCTGGCCTCAGCTAGTCCTATCACGCACGTGAGAGGGTTAGCAGTGAGACCGGCCTTTCACGGGGCGTTTAGCACTGCTTCTACTTTTTCTAGGTGTGTTTCCCAGTCAGGGCTATGTATGACTATGTCGTCTAGATAGGCGGTGGCATACTTGGCATGGGGTCATAATAACTTATCCATAAGTCTTTGGAATGTTGCAGGGGCCCCATGGAGTCTGAAAGGGAGGACAGTGTATTGAAACAGGCCATTGGGTGTAGAGAAGGCAGTCTTTTCCTTGGCATCCTTGGCCAGGGGAATTTGCCAATATCCTTTGGTCAGATCCAGAGTGGTTAGGTATCGGGCCTTGCCTAACTGATCAACTAGCTCATCAATGCGTGGTATCGGGTAGGCATCGAAGTGGGATACTTCATTCAATTTCCGGAAGTCATTACAAAACCTCAGGGTGCCATCATGCTTGGGGACTAGGATGATCGGACTGGACCACTGGCTGTGGGATTCTTCAGTGTCCCTGAGTTCCAGCATCTTCTTCACTTCCATCCTAATTTCTTCCCTTTTAGCTTCCGGTATTCGGTATGGTCTTATCGTCACCCTTACTCAGGGGCTGGTGACAATATGATGTTGGACTACTGTTATTCGGCCCAGTTGTGTACAGAATATGTCCTGGTTCCAGTGGATCATTTCAATGACCTCTGTTTGTTGTTCTGGGGTTAATTCAGGAGATATCCCTGTGGGTCGTCTGTCTGAGGTAGAGCTCCTCGAATGACCAGACACGTCTCTCTGTCATGCCAGGGCTTCAGTAAGTTGACATGGTAGATTTGTCTGGCTTTCGGTAGTCTGGTTGTCTAACCTTATAGTTCACTTCCCCAATGGCTTCCATATCTCGTATGGTCCGTGCCAGCTGGCTAGAAGTTTGCTTTCTGCTGTTGGTACTAACACCATCACCTGTTCCCCCGGCTGAAATCTCCATACTTTTGCCCGACGGTTGTAATATGTCCGCTGGGCCTCTTGTGTTTTTTCCAAATGTTCCCGTACTATCGGGGTTACTCGAGTTATTCGCTCTCTCATCTGTGTCACGCACTCAATGACATTCTTTCCTGGGTTGGGTTGTTCCTCCCAATCTTCCTTGGTGATATCTAATATCCCACATGGGTGGTGTCCATATAATAGTTCAAAGGGAGAAAAACCCATGGACGCCTGGGGGACTTCCCGTATAGCGAACATTTAGCCGGTAGAATCTAAGTGCTACATTGATCTAATGTGTACCTTTTCGTCGTGCTCACTTTCCGGATCACTACTTTTAGGGGTACGATTACTTGCTCGGATAGTCATCTTGTTTGTGGATGGTTAGACTGAGGTCTGTTTATGGGCCCTGGAATGCGGGGCAGGGCACCTTCAGTCTTTCATTTTAGTTTTGACATGAACGGGTTCCCTGATCTGTCGGGATCTCCTTAGGGGTGCCCACTCTGGCGAACCTGTAGTGGTTCTTTTGCTCTTGCCTTGGTGTTGAGGGTTTCTTAAAAGGAATGGCCTTGGTACCATGTGGCATAGTCAAGAGATGACTAGTACGTTTCGGTTAGCCCCGGCCGTCTTTTCGTGGCCCACTATGTCCTGGCTAGCCTTCTCGAAAGGGCTGTCACTTAAGTAATAGGCATAGGTATAATGGGGCCCACAAGTTGATCGGGGTTGGAACTGGCATTCAGGGCAGGAGGCACAATACGCCTGGACTTACTGCGCATATCCCCTGGCCATAACCTTCTTAGGACTCTATCCAGTGTCTGTCTACCCCTAGATGTCCCCCAATTGATGACTGTGAGCTAACTCTTAGTTACTGCCCTTTGTGTTCCGTGGGATAAGAGTTTCTCTGCTTTATATCCCTCGTTTTTCTCTTCCTGTACGACAACATCACGTTTGGACATTTATATGGGCTTGGGCCTTTGATTCCTTCCACAGGCACACCATGTACTTCTCCTCCTCCCTTCCACGTTCGGATTTAATGGATCTTCGGCATGGTCCTGCCCCCAGTCTCAGTGCCGGGGTACCGAACTGACCTAATCTGGGGGCCTTTCCTACTCTTCCCTGGGGTGCTCCCCTTGGGCTAGGAACGCGCTTCCGGTCTTCCTGCGCTGAATTATGTCTGCGTCTCTGATGTGGTTTGCCTACCACAAGGAGTTTTTTGATTCGCTGCTAGATTCCTGGCCCTAACCTTTTATTGCCTTCGTTCTTCGCCTAGACCTTTGGGTTTTCCAGGGAATGAGATAACTCTGTGAGCAAATTCGGCAAACATTGGGGTGAGGCTATCTGTAGTTGCTCCAATCTCAGCCGCTGGGGTTGCTACCCTCCCTTGGGCTCATCGGGGTAAGTAAGCTCTCAAAACGCGGGGGAAGGTCTCTCTCCAATCAAAACAGGGTAGGGGAGCTTGGTGGACCATCCCCTGCATGTCACTCGGTATGTATTTTCCCTGGCTCTGAATCCAAATCTGTACCGGAGTTGTAGGGGTAAAAATTCACGGTGCCATGTACGCACTTTACCCCTGTGTTTTTGGCCCAGGGTTACTTGTCTGTTCCCACCAACTTCCCCGAGACCAGAGCGTGACAGCACCCGGAAGTCTATTAATGCTATGGTCTTTAATACATTCATTTTTCTACTGATCTTGTATATTCCACTGTGAGGTCATTGTGGACCCCTCCAGGCCGATTTGGCCCCACATTGTTCCCCAGTAATCCCCAGATTACACTGAATAGAGTTCTTCCTTGTTGGGACATTGGGCTGCTATATGCCCCAAATTCCCCACACTCATAACCACTGCCCCCCTAATTCCCGGTTGTTCACCCTCTGCCTGGGGCTATTTGGCTGGCCCCCCACTCTCTTCCCAAGCAACCCCAGGTCCCTTGCTGGCCTCAAGCCATTCTTCAGTGTCTTTTCCTCCGATTACAGTTCTCCTTATAGTTCTCGACAGCTCGGGAGGCCTTGGGTTTGGGTGTTGGCTCTGAATAGCCGTGTCTCCCTGCCTGGGTCTGGAAAAGTTCGCAGGATCTGCCAGCTGTCTTTCCATGAGAGAAGACCAACTCATCATAGTAGAGGGGTCATTCTAGCCAACCCAAGACCAGAGACCTGGTGGTAGCCCCCGTCATATACCGGTCCAGTACCAGTAGCTCCATCATCTTCTCAGAGCTAGGGCCTCAGGGTCGCAGCCATTTCCAGGTCAGGTTGGATCAGGTCAAACAATTGTGATCGGGGGCGTGTCTAGTCCTCCGTATATATCTGCCACTCATGAAACCTCTGGGCTCTTCAAGTGCCCGTCGTTACTACCGAACACTGGCCAGGATCTCTGCCTTATAGCTGGGAAAAATCTCGCTGCAGCCTCTGCAGCCATATTGTGAGTGGACCTTCTGGCTCCCCACAACAGGAATGGGGCAAGATACCAGACCATGATGCTCGGGGTCCAGGCTCCTACAGGGCTGGCTCTTTCCAAAAGCTAGAGGTATGCCTCCACATCATCCTCCTGTCATTTTCTGTAGGCAATGGCTAGCCTGTATTGACCGGGTCCCTTCACAGTTGCAATTCTGCTCCATAAGGGCCTTCATCGCTCTAGGTTCACCAGAGTCTTATCAGCAGGGGCTCTCGTCCTGGGCAGCCTGACTCATCACAGATGATTGGTCTCCTGCTGCCATACTAGTCGACTCCTGTTGGACCGGTGCTTGGACCCGGGTAGGCCCTGCTGGGGCGCGGGCGGCTTGGTATAGGGCCTTGACCAGGTCCGCATCCAATCTAAGGTTGGGAGGGTTTTGCCTAACCAAATGGTTAAGTCCCACGCGATGTAGATCCCACCACCTGACCACCGTGTTGGCAAATTGCCAGTACTGTTATGCTGGGTCGTCGCACACTTTCTCTTCTTTGGGGAAGGTTCAGGGCACCATTGCTTGCCTCTGAACTGGTATTTTAATTACCCACTAGTGTCCTTGAGGAGGGGAGTGGAGAGGGAGGGACCTGGGCCTGCCCTCTTCTTCCAGGTCCCAACCCAGGGGCCCTGAGGTTTGTGGTGAACCACTTGAACTAGCGGTTCCTTCCCCTGGGTTACTTCCCTCTCCTGCCCTTCAGCTTGTGAAGGGGCTTCTTGCCCTCCTTCTGCTACACAAGCCAGGTGCCCCTTACCTAGGGTTTCTTTTGGATTTCTCAGCCCACCGCAGCACTCCTCCAAACTTTCCTTTTCTCTCTTCAACTAACTTTCTCTCTCTCCACTCCTTCAAACTGCTCTCTGCTCCAACCAAACCTTCCTGCTCCAAACTCCCACCCACTGTCTGACTGAAGCAGGGGGTTTTATCACATGCCTGACTGCTGGTGCTCTAATTGTCTTAGGTGCCAGGTGCTCTAATTGGCTTCAGGTGCTCTAGTTAATCTATAGCAAACCTTCCTCCTCTTGCAGGGAATAAGGCTCCCTGCTAACACTCTCCCGCTGCCCTCTGGCCATGCTGTATCACAATATATAGTTATTGCTTTCTGGATTTCAAAAACTATCAACCATATTCAGAAATCAATAGGATTGCACTGGCTTTTCAAATATGTTGATCCACATTAAATGGCTGCATTTTTCTAATCAGCAAATGATTGCTTTGGAATTTATCTGTAAAGTTATTTTTTTTAAATTACAAGCAGAAACCACATTCACCTTTGCATTTGCTACAGGAGTTCATGCTGCAGAAAAGTTTGCTGAAATAGACATAGTACGTCTACAGAGATACAAAGTCCCTATTATGAGAGTTGCCAGAAATCTGTGCATAGATCCAGCACTCATTGCTGCAATCATATCTGTGGAGAGTCGTGTTGGAGCTACTTTAGTCGATGGCTGGAACCGTCAAAGAACCCAATATGGCTTGATGCAGGTACAGAAGGAAGACCAGGAAAAATAAAAATCCCAAGTACTGAAATAGAAATATTATGCAGAAAGGCTTTACTTTAGCAAATTACTTTATATGTTCGGGACAACACTTATGTACATACTTTAGTCTATTCCTGTTCAGGAAAACACCAGCACATGTTCTTGAATGTCGTCCTGAATAAGGATACGTCCTTGAATTGGTAGCTAAAAATATGAAGAACAGAAAACAAAAGTGGTGTTTTTGTTTCTAAGGAGACTGAATTTTTTGTCTGAATCTTCTAGGTTCATGCACACTACAATTCGATTCCTGGAGCTTGGGATAGCGAAGATCATATAACTCAAGGTGCAACTATTCTAGTTAGTGGAATTAAGGCATTACAGACAAAGTACCCTACCTGGTCATCGCAACAATATCTCAGAGGTACAGTATATGCTGTAAAGTTAAAGGGACACTATCAAGATAAAACGTATATTAAAAAGTCGCTTTCACTACATTATTATTTTTAAAGCTGAAATTAATGTAACAGTTGGATTTACTTTTCACTGTGCTTTTTTGTTGGCAGTTTTGTTTTGGGCTATATTTTCTGGTTCTCATGCACTGTACAGTGCTATTGTGCTGGGGCTCACCAGGCTGTAGTAGACTGTTTACATGGAAACAAACATTTCCTTTTTATTGCCATTTAAATCTCAAGAACATTTCTATTTATGTTTAATCATAACACCCTTTCCTTAAAAATATGATCTATTATTTGTATTACAGTCCCGCATGGAAGCCTCAATCAAGAAAGGGGCCCCACTGTGCCAGGCACAGCACAAAAACAACCCCAATGAGCTTACAATCTAAAAAGACAAGCCAGAAGAGGGGAAGGAGGGAAAAGAGAGGCACAGAGCAGTGAAGTAACTTGCTCAGTGTCTCAGAGCAGGCCGGTGACAAAGCCAGCAAAAGAACTTGACACTCAGTGCAGTGTCCTCGCCAGTGGAGCACAGAGCCTCCACCAAAATCCATAACCTACATTTGGATCCTAAAATACTTTACAGCTTTCCTGTAGCACAGCTGAGTGGGAAACTAGAACACTTTGGGGGCTGACTAGCTGATCGTGGGATTCTGGCATTCTGCCATGGCATGGCAGGTTGGCTTGGGGAGGACAGTGAAAGTTATGCATGACTAACCCATTTCAGGGTTGGATGAAGAGTACCAGCTAGGGGTTTGATCTAGCTTCTGCTGAACTCAATGACAATAATCCACTGACTTCTGTGGATGAAGGATCAGGCCTTAGCTGACTAGGATATGGCTGCACTTCAAAGAAAAAGTCACATCACTGAGTCTCAGAGCCCAGGTCAATTGACTTGGGCTTGCGAAATTCAGGGTGTGGGTCTAAAACCAGCAGATGTTCCCACTCGGGCTGTAGCCCAGCCTCCAAGACCCTCCTCACCTCACCGAGTTTCAGAGACCAGGCTCCAACCTGAGTCTACACTGCTATTTTTTGCTCTGTAGAGCAAGCCCCATGAACCCCAATCAGTTGACCCAGGCTGTGAGGCTTGCTGCTGCGGGTTGTTGTTTTTTTGTTTGTTTGTTTTGCTGTGTAGACATACCCACTGGATCTGATACAAGGCAGAGGAAAAACCTCTCAATTTTGTTCAGAGGAACTGAATCAGGATTTAAGTCTCTCCTCATCTGGGAGGAGTGGTAGATACGCTGGAGGATAGAGATAGGATACAGAGGGACCTAGACAAATTAGAGGATTGGGCCAAAAGAAACCTGATGAGGTTCAGCAAGGACAAGTGCAGAGTCCTGTACTTAGGATGGAAAAATCCCATTCACTGTTACAGACTAGGGACCAAATGGCTAGGAAGCAGTTCTGCAGAAAAGGACCTAGGGGTTACAGTGGACGAGGGTATGAGTCAATGAGCCCTTGTTGCCAAAGGCTAATGGCATTTTGGGCTGTTAAGTAGGGGCATTGCAGCAGATCGAGGGACGTGATCTTTCCCTCTATTTAACATCGGTGAGGCCTCATCTGAGTACTGTGTCAGTTTAGGCCCCACAAGAAGGATGTGGAAAAATTGGAAAGAGTCCAGCGGTGGACAACAAAAATGATTAGGGGGCTGGAGCACATGACTTAGAGGAGAGGCTGAGGGAACTGGGATTGTTTAGTCTGCAGAAGAGAAGAATGAGGGGGGATTTGATAGCTGCTTTCAACTACCTGAAAGGGGGTTCCAAAGAGGACGGATCTAGACTGTTCTTAGTGGTACCAGATGACAGATCAAGGAGTAATCGTCTCAAGTTGCAGTGGGGGAGGTTTAAGATTGGATATTAGGAAAAATCTTTTCATGAGGAGGGTGGTGAAACACTGGAATGGGTTAACTAGGGAGGTGGTGGAATCTCCTTCCTTAGAGGTTTTGAAGGTCACGCTTGACAAAGCCCTGGCTGGGATGGTTAGTTGGGAATTGGCCTGCTTTGAGCAGGGGGTTGGACTAGATGACCTCCTGAAGTCCCTTCCAGCCCTGATATTCTGAGATTCTGTGATTCTATCTGTCTGTCTTGGAAGTGAACTGGTTGTTAAGTGGATTGGAGGAGTCATATGTTGGTGGGTAAGGGTCCTGGAACTGAAACAGGCTCAGATCCTTTTTTTGGCTTGTCTTTTTAGATTGTTGACTCGGGGCTGTTTTTGTGCTGTGCCTGGCATAGTGGGGCCCCTTTCTTGATTGAGGCCTCCAAGAGGGAGTGTAATACAAATAATACATCATATTTTTAAGGCAAGGGTTTTACATGACTAAATATGAAGAGAAATGTTCTTGTGATATTTAAATGTCAATAAAAAGGAAAGGTGGTAGGGAGGTAGGAGACGTAGTTAAATTGTGAACACAAGACAGGTAGTAGGGGACTTGTAATGAACAAGTATGTCGTCACTCTGGTTACTCCAGGTGTATGTTGCATCTTTTTACTTTATCCTTCACCTGTCCTTGCCTTTGTAGACTATAAATTTTTAAAGGTAAAGACCATGTTCCCACCTGGATTCAGAGAGTATCTAGCACATTTTGGATGCTATTGCAATATAAATAATAAATAAACAAATAATAAGTTGTTTGCAAACTCCATGTTAAGAATCAAGTACTCTGTAAATGCAGCTACACAACAGCACGATGCATCATTTTCCAAAAGACGTTATAAGTTCAATTAGATGGATTTTTGCTGAAGCCACAGTTTCTGGCTGACATTTATTTGTTTTTAATTCTGTATTAACTACGTTGTGTCTCATTGCAGGTGGGATTTGTGCCTATCATGACAAGGTTAGGAATATCCGGGTCTATGACGGAATGGACAATTGCAATTTGAGCAATGATTATGTTAATAATGTTATTATTCGAGCCAAATATCTGCAGAATAATGGATTCAGCATTTTAGCATAATACTGGCATCAGCCTCTTTTCAGATAAATCATAATTTTCATTATTATCAACCTGATCGTGAGAGATGCTATACATCTGGAGAAAACGAATGTTTAATATAGTAATCATACAGTGATTATAATCACAAAATAAATTGTTCCGGGGTTTTTCCCAACAATAGTGAAGCTGGAAACACCTATAAATTAATTCCTCCTACCACTCCATCCAACCACCTATTATCAGTTTCAACTTTTCCACTTGCTAGGGTTGCATGAACAACAAGTGTTACTATAGATCTAGGAGTTAATTAATCCCTTCTCTGGGATTCCAGTGGGTTGTGTGTGGGAGGAATGCAAGACCTCGTTGCCTTTATTGTGAAACAAAAACAAAAACAAAAAAACCCCACAGGCTTGCAAAGTCTTTACCTGTTGAGTGGGGAGGCCTCTTGCACATTCTCTTGTATAGAAATGAGTTTGGGGCTGCTCATGTATCATCTAGAGATGGGAACATGTGTGGGTCTCCAGTACTTTCTTCATCCTAATGCCTCCCCTTCCCCAACAGGAAGAAAGAATTCTTCCTCTCCCTTTAGCTTATACCCGCTATTCTGTAAACATAGTCAAGGGACTTTGCTCTGGGTTCTCAGCCCATGTTGATGTCTTTGCTAGCTGACTGATCAATAGGCCAGTGAAGAATCCAGCGTGGCTTGGACACTGGAGGACACACTGAGCACGCTCAGTATATCCTCTACGTTCATTCTCATGAGCCAGACTCCTTCCAGTGACAGGTTTAGTTAGCTATGTAAGGTCAAAATGAGCCTTACATGGCCCTGTCCAAAGGGGAATCTCTCTGGGTAGCCCAGGAGTCGTGCACAACCTCTCTGGGTCACACAAGCCCAAAAGCAAGAGCCTCCCATTTAGCAAATTTCCTGTGAACTATATGACAGTGACACTGCTTAGTAGTACAGTGCTAACATCTTTTTGGACTTAACATTGTTGCAGTTCAGTTGGTGCCTTCTGACTTTTAAACATGTGGCTGTTTCAATGTCTGCCTCACTATCATGAAAACAAAACCAGAGAACAACTCTAGTAACCCCTATTTTTAACTGGAAAGTTCAAAGCTGTCGGTTTATGATTATTCTGTTTGAAAGTTTATTTTTCATTGTGGCTAGATTTGGATATGTAAATTGACTGACCAAATGAATAAAGGGAAATGGCATATTAAAATGTTTTTGGCAAATGAAACAAGACTCCAAAGAGCTCATCTTTTCAGGTTCACGAGCAAAGGTGGACAGCAAAAAATGATTTCAATTACCTAGCAATGGTCTAGAAATTCATTCCAAAATAAATTTATGGTGGATACAACTCCCGACGTTTCTCTGAATTCAGGAGGCTTAGTATCCCCCATTAAACGTAAAGGATGTACAACCCTGCAGTGGAAATTATAGTGCTCTGTGGCTTGTCTGCACATTAGAACATGAAATGATATAGGTCTCCAACAAGTCGTTTTTTTCCTCTCATGCTCCAATAAGAAGAGGCAGCGATCCTTGTCCATAAATTACACCAATCGCTCTTCATGTGTGTGAGCATAAGCTCTTAAACAAGGGTCCTTTAGGTCTCCATAAAAGCAACATATCTTGATTTCCCCTCTAATAATAATAGCAATAATACGACAACAATAATATTCCCCTTTACTGAATGGTAGCAGATTTCAAAGCTGAACTGGTCCCTGAAAGGAAATCCTATGTTCCCTACTATGCTGTGCATCCACAACAGCAGCAGTTCTCAAACTGTGGGTCAAGATCCCAAAATGGCTCACAACCCCGTTTTAATGGTGTCGCCAGGGCTGGTGTTAGACTTGCAGGCTGAAGTTGAAGCCTAAGCTGCCCCGCTACCCCTGCCTGGGGCTGAAGCCCTTGGGCTTCAACTTTAGCCCCTGCCTCCATCTGAGGTGGTGGGGCTTGAGCAGGCGCAGGCTTCGATCTCCCCTCCTGGGGTCATGTAGTAATTTTTGTTGTCAGAATGGAGTTGCGGAGCAACGAAGTTTGAGAACTGCTGTACTGCTGTAGTTTAACTAGGACCAGCAGGGTTATAGCCCTGGGTTTGGCAGGTGACAAAGCGACCAATTAAGAAATTAATTTGTTGACCTTGCCACAGGGGCTGGGCTCTTTAAAGCACAGACCATAGGACTGACAAATAAGAACTAGCCAGACAGCTCACTATGATCTATGCATGAAAGCTCTACATGGGAGCTAAGGATTATGAGTACTATTTTGATGGCTCAGTAACAAGTTATAATCTCTAGTACAATGTAGCATTGGAAGGCTGGAGAACAGGTTGTGTGTTGCAGTATGATAGTTCAGGTCTTTGATGTGTCCATTGGAGGGAGGTAGTAATGTTGGACTGAAAATCAGTGAGAGGGACTTAGAAGTGTTAGTGGGGTTGAGTATTGGGATTGTAATGGGCTAATGCTTAGAAATTGGAACTTGGTTGGGTGCAAAATCTCCCTTTAACAAGATTTCCTTGTTTTTAGTGTTTGTGTGCAGAGTTGGATTGGCCCAGGGGAGTAACGGAAAATCTCTCAGGAGGCCGCTACCCCCCAGCAAAAGTCTGAGGGAATAATACAAAGTTTTCTTCTGTGTATTCAGTGAGAGACCTATCTGTCAGCCCTCTCCTTTCCCCAAGGATCCGCTACACCTGCTTCTTTGCCTGAAAGCAGTAGCTGCCACCTCCTTCTCATTTTGCCAACAGCATAGCATTCCACAATGCATTGTAGGTGCTAGTAGCAAGGAAGAGTTATCTGAATTTGAGTTATTCCTCTCACGCTGGCTGAACTTAAGTGAGAGCAGCCACAATGCAAAATATACAAATTACTGTATCCATCCACTCAAGTGAGGCACTAATAGGGTATACTGGCTCTTTAAGCATAGAAGGGGCCAGAAGACCTCGCTCCAGGAACATTGGTGCAAACAAAGGCTTGGGAGATGGCTGAAGCCTGAACAGAGGAAGAGGTTCCAGGTAATTAATAGTTGGATGGGAAAAACTCAGGACACCATGTCTTTAAATGCCCGGGACTAGGAGTCTAGTAGTGTAGAGTAGGGCAGGTCCCCTCTCTCTCCCAGCCAGCTGGGAGGAGCTATCTGTAGGAGGGCAATATGTATGATGCCTTCAGCCTTAGAACAGGGAGAGACTGACAGGAGAAAGAAGCCAGACCCACAATGCTGAGCTCCCACTGGGAAGAGCAGGAAGTGGCAGCTTGTAAAGTTTTGAGGTTCAACCCAGACTAGTAAGGGATTGTGTCATGACCTGCCCTGGAACTCTGGGTACTTTAAATGCTATGCTGCTCTAGCTCACCGCCTTGACACCATCAGGCTGCCTGCAAGCATACCAGTCACATCCTGGTTTCCACCACCTGGGTACTGTTTGCAGAGTGACTCCAAAACCCCCGTCCAATCCAATATTTGTTCAAAACCATTCCCTGCAGTGTCCAGCCCTCTCCCAGCACACTCACAGAAGTTGTTATGGTTGCTGCTCCTTTACAGAGACAGAAACAGCAGCTCGTTATCTTGACTGGAGTTAACAATCGCTTCAATTCACCCAAAGTACTGGGTTGGTTTAGATCAAAAGTAAAACAAGTTTATTTAGTCAAAAAGAGAGTGGTTTTAGATGAGTTCAAGTGTCAGGGAGAAAGATAGAAAGGGTTATAAACAAACAAAAATAAAAATGTGCTTTCTAATGGCTAGGACCTAACTACGCAAGCTACAGTCTTTGTTCAAGCAGAAGGAACTGCATTCCATTATCGAAAAATAAAAAAAACTTAACTGCCCCTAGCATACCTGGTTTAAACACATTTTAGTCATAATTCCAGCACATCTGTATAATCCTTTGTGGGTTAACTTTACGTACATCACACCAGAATATTATTGATCAGTGAGCTATTAGTCTTCCAATGATACATCACATAACACCTTTTAGATACAGATTACAGTAGAACCTCAAAGATACGAACACCAGAGTTACAGACTGACCAGTCAACTGGACACCATGTGGAACGGGAATTAAGCAATCAGGCAGCAGTGGAGAAGAGGAAGAAGTGAATACTATATTGTGTCTCACCATGCAGGGGGCAGCCACTTACAGGTCAGAGGCAAAGATGCTGAGGTTCGCGGCACAGCTGTGAGCCCCTGCTGCCAGCCCAAGACAGCCCGATGAGGCAGAGCAGGAGCAGCGCTGGGGTCTGAGCCGCTTTCCTGTAAGCCGTGGGTGCTGTTTTCAACACCTCTTTCCCTCTTCACCCCTGTCCTTCTTCAGCCGGGATGGGGACAAACTTGCAAGCTCAGTGTGAGCCCAGGAAAGAAGCTGCCACAGCCTGAGCTGTTGATGCTGCAATGAAGGTGCTGGTGCTGGAGAGGGAGCTGCTACTTTTGTGGCTGGAGCCTGGCTTGGAGTGTGAACTGCCAGGGCTGGAGCCAGAGCTGGAGCTGCTGCCAGCACGCTGCGCTCTGGAGGAACATCTCCATTTTGAAGGGGCCATAGCCTGCACCATGTACCCCATGGCTGTGCTCCTGGTTGACTGTGAGCTGTGTGAAGCTATACTGCTTTTTGTTTATTTTAAACCTGAGACCAATTAATTTCATTTGGTGACTGTGGTGATGTATGCACACCCCATCCCCTTTAGGGCGGATCTTGGGCGTGGTGACACTGAAGTTACAGCCTAGCAGACTGTCCTGGGACTCCAGAAAGTGCAGCTCAATGGCCAGAGTCAAAGTGGCTATCCTTGGGTTCTGGGCTGCGTGGCCTAATGGCCTGAGACAATATGGCCTCCCTCAAGTGCAGGGCTGCGTGGTCTAGTGGCCAGAGTCAATAGGGTGGCCCTAGAGCACAGGGTTGTGGGGCTTAATGGCCAGAGTCAATATAGCTTCCCTCAGGTTCCAGGCAGCACCGCCTAATGGCCAAATTAGGGGGCTGCCACCTCAGGGAGGTGGTGGCTAGGGTAGGGGGACCTGGGCCCATCTGACTCCACCAGGTCCCAGCACAGGGTCCTAACAGTGGCAGGGCAGTCCACCATGAGGTCAGCAGGGAATCCAGCTGCAACACATTGACCTTACACAAGTAGCCTCCCTGGGCTACTTCCTACCGTGCTTCCTGAAGGTGTACTCCATATCAAGTCGTGGTTTCTGGGTTCCTCAGCACAGGTAACTTCTTGGGACTCTGACTCCGGCCAGTCAGCAGTAGGAAACAAGTCCCTGGACTCCGCTCCCTCAGGCAAGGGCTGCAATGGCTCCTGGGATGGAGACTCCACCAAGTGTCTTTCCTTCTTGGCAGTCAGCCCAGACTGAGCTGGGCTGTGCTCCTTTATACTAGCACAGCAGTTGGAGCAGATCCAGGATGGTCTGAGGGGCAGGACTTCCTCTGTCCAAAGTGTGGGATTAAGCTTTTCCTGCCTAGTGAGGGGTATGTATACTCCATCACAATGACCCCTAGTTCTTGTGTTATGAGGAGTAAATAACACTTCCTTATATATTTTCTCCACACCGGTAATGATTTATTAGACCTCCATATCCTCTCTTAGTCGTCTCCAAACTGAAAAGTCCCAATCTTATTAATCTCTCTTCCTATGGAAGCTGTTCCATACCCCTAATAATTTTTGTTGCCCTTTTCTGGATCTTTTCTATACATTTTCCAATTCCAATATATTTTTTTGAGATGGAGCGACCAGATCTTCACACAATATTCAAGAGTGAATGTACCATGGATTTATATAGAGGCAATATGGTATTTTCTGTCTTATTATCTACCCCTTTCCTAATGATTCCCAACATTAGCTTTTCTCACTGCAACTGCATATTGAGTGGATATTTGCAGAGACTATCCACAATGACTCCAAGATCTCTTTCTCGAGGGGGTAACAGCTAATTTAGACCCCATCATTTTATATGTATAGTTGGGATTATGTTTTCCAATGTGCATTACTTTGCATTTATCAGCACTGAATTTCATCTGCCATTTTATTACCCAGTCACCCATTTTTGTGAGATCCCATTGTACCTCTTTGCAGTCTGCTTTGGAGTTAACTGTCTTGAATAGTTTTGTATCATCTGCAAATTTTGCCACTTCACAGTTTACCTGGTTTTCCAGATAATTTATGAATATGTTGAATAGTACTGGTCCCAGTACAGACCCCTTTCCATTCTGAAAAATGTCCATTTATTCCTACCTTTTCTTTCCTATCTTTTAACCAGTTTCTGATCCATGAGAGTACCTTCCTTCTTATCCCATGACATCTTATTTTGCTTAAGAGCCTCTGGTGAGGGACCTTGTGAAAGGCTTTCTGAAAATCTAAGTATACAATATCCACTGGATCACCCTTGTCCACATTTTTGTTGACCCCTTCAAAGAATTCTAGTAGAGTGGTGAGGCATGATTTTCCTTTACAAAAACCATGTTGACTCTTCCCCAGCAAATTGTGTTCATCTGTGTGTCTGATAATTCTGTTCTTTACTATAGTTTCAACCAATTTGCCTGGCACTGAAGTTAGGTTTACCAGCCTGTAATTGCCAGGTTCGCCTCTGGAGCCTTTTTAAAAAATTGGCATCACAGTAGCTATGCTCCAGTCATCTGGTACAGAAGCTGATATAAATGATAGGTTACAATACCACAGGTAGTAGTTCTGCAATTTTACATTTGAATTCCTTCAGAACTCTTGAGTTGATACCGTCTGGTCCTGGTGACTTATTACTGTTTAATTTATCAATTTGTTCTAAAACCTCCTCTAATGACATCTCAGTCTGAGACAGTTCCTCAGATTTGTCACCTAAAAAGAATGGCTCATGTGCGGAATTTCCCTCACATCCTCAGCTGTGAAGACTGATGCAAATAATTCATTTAGTTTCTCCACAATGGCCTTATCCTCCTTGAGTGCTCCTGTCATAAACAGATAAGAAAAGTTAATAGCACAGAAGTACTTTATATCTCTTTGACTATAAAGGGTTAACAAGTTCAGTAGGCATGGCTGTCACCTGACCGGAAAACCAATCAGGGGACAGGATACTTTCAAATCTTGAGGGAGGGAAGTTTCTGTGTGTGCTGT
>NC_133769.1:250605649-250784362 GCF_003597395.2 Chelonoidis abingdonii | reverse complement strand
CTGGAATTCCTGGTTGGTGGCAGCGCTACAAGTACTAAGCTGGTAATTGAGCTTAGGGGAATTCATGCTGGTACCCCATCTTTTGGTCACTAAGGTTCAGAGTGGGGAATTATACCATGACAGCTCCCTTAGCATCTTGACCATCCAGTGGCCCCACTGGCTTCTGATGTACTTTAAAAAAAATTTGCTGTTACTTTTTGAGTCTTTGGCTAACTGTTCTTCAAACTCTTTTTGGCCTTCGTAAATATATTTTTACACTTCTCTTGCCAAAGTTTATGCTCCTTTCTATTTTCCTCAATAGGATTTAACTTCCACTTTTTAAAAGATGTCTTTTTGCTTCTAACTGCTTTTTTTACTTTGTTGGTTAGCTAAAGTGGCACTTTTTTTGTCCTCTTACTATGTGCAAGGGCGGATACATGTATTCTCCTCATGTTCCCTATTTGCAGCACCTACTGGTCACAATATAGCTGCGACCTTGTTACTTGTGAACATTGCCAATACCTTGGGTTTTCCTGATGACAAAGGGGATGATTCTGGATTTTTATGATTAATTATGGTAATTGATACCCGAGTATCGATAATAAATAGAAAATGGCAGCCCTTGACCATTGCTGATATTATGAGTCGCCCATTTGCATCTCTATCCAAAGAGATTACAACTCAGCATGGGGCCTCTTAGCATCATGCTATCTGTTCTTGTGAGTGAACATTCCTCCCTCCATTCCTGGCTTTCATACTCCATAAGGGGAGTTGAAGTCCAGGATAATGCTTCAGCAGCTCCTGCAATGGGTTCAGTTGGAGTTGGCTGACAACCTAAAACTATAGAAAGAACAGGAGTACTTGTGGCACCTTAGAGACTAACAAATTTATTTCAGCATAAGCTTTCATGGGCTATAGCTCACTTCTTCGGATGCATAGAATGGAACACACAGACAGAAGATATTTATACCGACTGAGAACACAAAAAGGTGGAAGTACGCATACCAACTGTAAGAGTCCAATCAGTTGAGATGAGCTATCATCAGCAGGAGAAAAAAACCTTTGAAGTGATAATTGAGATGACTTATAGAACCTGTGAGGAGAACTTATCATAGGGAAATAGATTCAATTAGTGTAATGACCCAACCATTCCCAGTCTCTGTTTAAACCTAAGTTAATTGTATCTAATTTGCGTATTAATTTGACTCTTTGGAGTCTGTTTTTGAAGTTTTTTTGTTGTAAAATTGCCACCTTAAGTCTGTCACCAAGTGATTAGAGAGGATGAAGTGTTCGCCCACTGTTTTTTGAATGTTATGATTCCTGATGTCAGATTTGTGTCCATTTATTCTTTTGCATAGAGACTGTCCAGTTTGGCCAATGTACATGGCAAAGGGGCATTGCTGGCACATGTGGCAGTATTCCTTTTGTTAGATGTGCAGTGTGGAACGAGCCCTCTATTGGTGTGTGGCCTGATGTGTTCGGTTCTTTGATGACCTTACTTGAATGATATGTGGACAGGCTGGCACAGGCCTTGTTGCAAGGATTAGGTTCCTGGGTAATGGTTTTGTTCGTACTATGTGGCGGTTGCTGGTGATGTATTTCGCTTTCAGGTTGGGAGGCTGTCTGTAGCGGAGATGGGGCCTGTCTCCAAGATCTGTGAGAGTTGACGGGATATCCTTCATGATAGGTTGTAGATCTTTGATGATGCGCTGGAGAGGTTTTAGTTGGGGGCTGAAGGTGATGGCTAGTGGCTTTCTGTTATTTTCTTTGTTGGGCCTGTCCTGTAGTACGTGGCTTCTGAGTACTTTTCTGGCTCTGTCAATCTGTTTTTTCACTTCAGCAGGTGGGTATTATAGTTTTAAGAACCCCAACTAGGGTGTATTGTATTTGCTACCCGAGATCCATAAACCTGGAAATCCTGGATGCCCCGTCATCTCAAGCATTGGCACCTTAACAGCAGGATTGTCTGGCTATATGGACTCTCTCCTCAGGCCCTATGCTACCAGCACTCCCACTTATCTTTGAGACACCACTGACTTCCTGAGGAAACTACAGTCCATCAGTGATCTTCCAGAAAACACCATCCTAGCCACTATGGATGTAGAAGCCCACTACACCAACATTCCACACAAAGATGGACTACAAGCCATCAGGAACAGTATCCCCGATAATATCATGGCTAACCTGCTGGCTGAACTTTGTGACTTTGTCCTCACCCACAACTATTTCACATTTGGGGACAATATGTACCTTCCAGTCAGCTGTACTGCTATGGGTGCCAACATGGCCCCACAGTATGCCAACATCTTTATGGCTGACTTAGAACAATGCTTCCTTAGTTCCCATCCCCTAACGCTCCTACTCGACTTGCACTACATTGATGACATCTTCATCATCTGGACCCATGGGAAGGAGGCCCTTGAGGAATTCCACCACGATTTTAACAATTTCAATCCCACCATCAACCTCAGCCTAGACCAATCCACGCAAGTGGTCCATTTCCTAGACACTACTATGCTAATAAGCGATGGTCACATAAACACCACCCTATACCAGAAACCCACTGACCGCTATACTTATCTACATGCCTCCAGCTTCCATCCAGGACACACCACGTGATCCATTGTCTACAGCCAATCTGTAACATACAAGTGCATTTGCTCCAATCTCTTAGACAGAGATAAACACCTACGAGATCTCTATCAAGCATTCTTAAAACTACAAGCTTTTTGAGCTGGGGCGATAAAGATTAGTATCAGATATAAATTGTCTCCTGATTGTAGTTAGTGAAGATGGTAAACAGTACAACCATGGTCCTTCATTTATGTTTCTTTGATAGTTACATCATGGCATTTGGGTTTGGGGGTGCTGGGATATGGCTCCCTTTGGATCTGATCAACTTCTATTATTACCTTACCATCTTGAGTTAGTTGTCTGGCCTTGTGCCATACCCCGTGGGCCATCTACCTTGACTATCAGTTTTCATGAAGCTCCTTGAACAGTTTCTATGGGAGGATTAATTTGCTTGGAACTTCTCTGTTGGGTTTGACTATAACTATAAGCTTTAGACAATAAGCCCAAAATTTCTGGAAGAGTGCTTTTGGGACGCACATGCAACATAACCTTTCCTCCCGCTGCCTCGTGTTGGCTACCAGGATAGCCCTTGCCTGTCCTGGATGAATACTTCACTCTAACATGTACAATGTCCTTAAAAGATCTTTCCCCTTCTCGAAAATCTGGCGGTAATGTGTTCCACAAAGTTCTATCCACAGTTAACTGTAAAATCCTAACCAAATCCTCATAATCTAACTGAAACAATTTTACTATTGTTTACAAATAGACTGCATGTGCTACAATTGGATCTCTTCTTTTTCATTGGGTCCACCATCCTTGCAATAGCATCTAATGTTTTTACATTTGTTACCACTGCTTTTGGAGAAACTTTACTACTTGAGTCTAACAGTTCCAATCTAGAAGTTCATTCTTTTTCTTGTTCTGAACATTCCAAATTTTCCTTTTATAGTTACAATGGAGATATCCTGTTCTTGCTTTTTTAAAGGAACTGGTATTTATCACGTTTGGACAGCTTCTGCAATGGATAATTTAAGTGGAGAGTTTTGTTTTAACCCTTTACACTTTCTCTTGGCTGGGGTAGGTGCCTGCACCTTGTGAAGGTATGGCATTATCAGGTTTTCTTGTGGGAATTCTGCTTTTGGCCAAGCCGCTTGGTGTAAAGTGGGCCTATGGGAATAAAAATGGAGTATGCCACTTGTTTCTCTTCATTATTGTTTCTGGCTCAATTTTCTTAAAGATATTAGAATTATTGGTTGGGATTACTGGCTGCAAATACTTTAGTCTTTTGTGGGAGGCATCAGTACTCAAGACTGCCTCTTTGCATGTACCTACAGCAAGTTCTATATTTCCCTGAGTTTCTTGTAATAAGCAGCACAATCTTGGATGGGCCTGAAGCATGTTCTGACTTGTTCTTTCCTTATTTTTTCTAATTGCTGTTTGTTCCATCTCCTGTTCCAACTATTCAGCATTTAATTCCTCATTCATCAAATACTGCCTGTCTGTCTTCCTTCTTTCTTTACAACTGACAGCTTCTTCCAATCCTCCTTTTGCTCCCCCCAAATCTTCTGTGTCTGGCACTTCCTCTTTTTCTAACTCTCCAAAATGTTTATTCTGTTCCTCCTCCTGACTGCTTATAGCCCTCTGCCTGGTAAGTAGGGTGAGATTCTCTGTCCTACTGCTACTAGCTGTTCTGTCCCAGGGCCCACCATGGCTACCTGGATATGGGAAGGTGAGTTATCTGGTATTATATTAACAACATATACAGGCGGCAGCTGCATCTCTGTACACATATTCTCTTCATTTCCTACCTCTGGGATATCTTGAGTTTTGTTCTCAGTCTCATCTTCGACATTTGCTACCTAACAATACATATCCTCCAGAATATTTTAAAAAAATGTCCTAATGCCTCTGTTCTTTGAGCTAATTCTGCTGTTTTCATGTCTTGGTCATATGACTGTTCCTGATCCATTACTGCTCACTCTTTCCTCATTATAACTTCATAACCATCTTTTTGTAACTGCTGTTTACAGGAAGCTTGTTCTCCTGTAAGACTACCTCTCTGATAGAGGAGCCTGGAATTTACTTCCCGTGTCTGACTAAGCTGTTCTCTTGGGGCTTGTCTAAGTCACAAAATGAAATTGACTTAAGTAGAAATACAGCCACCGCAGTAATTAAAGCAGTGGTTCACATCCCCACTATCCTCCTTCTGTCAGCAGAGCAGGTCCCCAACTGAAGTGGGGCATTGTGGGGCACTGACAGCTGGAGCCCCACTGCCCCTGGGCTGAAGCCTGAGCTATGAGCTGGGCAGAGGGGAGGTAGCTGTGAGCCCCATGCCTGGCTGACTGCTCAGGCTGTAAGTGCTGGGGAAGAGGGGAGAGTTCCATCTGTCAGCCCCATGCTGGGCTTACAGCCAACAGGCAATGTAAGTAATGTGTTCTCTACAGACACTGTGTTACCCTAACTGCCTCCTAATGCTACATGTCTCGTGGAGGTAGCGGTATTAAGTCGATGTAGTGAGCGACTTATATCAGCAGAAAAATCACTGTAGTGTAGACACTTACATAGTTAGGTAACCACAAGCTGCCTTTTGTCAACCTAACTCTATAGTGTAGACCAGGCCATAATGTAGCACTTATCCCTTGCGCCTGGAATAAATCTTGTCTTGCCTCATCCAGCTGTTTTTCTTTTTTCTTCAAATTTCTTCTCAGTGCATTACATGCAGTATATACACAATCCATGGCTATTTCTTTTACCTCTTGAGGTTTTTTCTTTAACTTTTCTTCCTCAAGGAGGGAACATATTAAGTTCCATGGATCTTGATGTTCCAAGAAGATTTGATTACTTTGTTTTCTTGCTAACCCTCCTCCCTGGGTTTTAATATAATCGCATACATGGGGCCATTGGGGCAAATGCCTGAATAGGCACCTGACTCTGTTCCACAATGCATTTAGTAATTCCTGCTTCAGAAGACATTACATCCTTGCTCCTTATGCCACAAAATATCACATGGGGATTTTCCCTACTGAGGAGTCCTTGTGGTGCTTACTTCCCCTTCAGCTGTTAAGAGCTGGAGTACACTGAGAGGAAGGGCATTGACCTAGGTTACCCATTACATTTTTCCTTGATCCTCTGTTGGTAATGCAGTCCAGAGGAGTCCAAAGTTTGGGGAGCTTATTAAGAGAGTTTTGGGAGCATATTAATGACATCTAACCATCTGACTCACTCTGCCACACCTACCCATATGGTTCCCTCACACACAAGTGCTATTATCTATTTGGATAATTAACTTTGATAATTTCCACTTTCAGTATTTCCTGAGCTCAGTTTAGAACATTACATAAACAGACAAGCAAAACCGCACTGATGCCTCTCCAACACCAAACCCCTAGTCTCAGGATCAACATGCACATACTCCAAACCTGCCAGGCTCAGAAAAAACATCTCTTCTTACCTGACATCTACTGTCACCAGGTTCAGAAAAAAATCCCTCAAAAAGCTCAAAAATCCGCCCACCCCACTTCCTCCTCACTGGGCCTAGGGAAGCAGGAGCAGAGGCAGCATGGAAAGACAGTGTGAGCAAGGAGCCCTGTACTCTGCCTCTATATGGCTGCTCTGAACTAGCACCACAGAAGCTTGTGTGCGCTGCTTTGTGCCTCCTCCCATTCCTAGCTGAAGTCTATGTGCACTAGAGATTCTGACCATATTCATGGCAGCAAAATTCACTGCAGCTTCCAGGGGCTGAAACAAGAGTCTCCTGTCCACAGCAGGTGATACTGTTACCTGCAATACAGCCACACTACACAGTATCCACAGTGTGGCTGATAACTGTGGCCTATTTGATGGGGCTTTGGCCACGTAAAGGCTATTGCAGTGATGTCCTACACCGGGAGTCAGCAACCTTTCAGAAGTGGTGTGCCGAGTCTTCATTTATTCACTCTGATTTAAGGTTTCGCGCGCCAGTAATACATTTTAATGTTTTTAGAAGGTCTCTTTCTATAAGTCTATAATATATAACTAAATGATTGTTCTATGTAAAGTAAGTAAGGTTTTTAAAATGTTTAAGAAGCGCCATTTAAAATTAAGTTAAAATGCAGAGCCCCCCGGACTGATGACCAGGACCCAGGCAGTGTGAGTGCCATTGAAAATCAGCTTGAGTGCTGCCTTTGGTATGCATGCCATAGGTTGCCTACCCCTGCTCTATACTTATCTTGATGGCATGTCTCTGGATGTAATGTGATAACTTTTGAGCACCGCATCTGATCACCTCCAAAATTCCAGGGAATGTCCTAGGCATCAATTGGCAGAGCTAGGGATGTAACATTTACAGAAATTTTGAAGGCATGGGGAAAAAAACACCTTTTTCCCCCAGAAAAGTGGAAATTCTAGAAAAAATTGAAATATCTGCAGTAGATACTTACTTATCAAAGCTAAACTTTATTTACTTCTTTAATAATCAGAAATGTATTCTGTATAATTTAGCTAGCACATAAAGAAAGTACTGTTTGGAATATTAATGAGATAGATAAGTACAGATTCTTTAGTTTTAATCTGAATAATAATGACGAAGTAGCTAGTGTTAGGGCTGGAGCTGCAGTTTCACATTAAGGTATTCAAGTGCTTCTTTTTAACCTCTTGGCATATAGGAAATAAATATAAAATGTTGAAAATAGAAAGCACCACTATTGTTATAAACTAAAAGAAAGGTTATATCCTTTGGGCTCAGAATTAGTCAATAGACTTGACATGACATTGTTATGCAGATATAAAAAAATGCTCATATTTCTAGAGAAGCATTCATTTTGCATACTTATTAATTATTACAAAGCATTTTGAAGGGCTGATGAGCAGCAGTAACAATATAATTTTAAACATTCCTCTAGAATGTTTTCACTGTTCATTCTGAGAGAAAATATTTCATAGAACAGTTTTTTTTCAATTTTCCCTCAAATTTCCAATGTCTCCATACTGGGCCTCAGGAAAAAAAAAATTCCTACAAGTTCTAATTTTTCTTCTGGATCCTCACATCTATAGAGCCCTATTGATTTTGGTAAAAATGAGAAAACTAGAAAATCCATTTGCCCTTCCTGTTGCTTCTTACTCTCTCCTCTGAGACTTACCTATCAGTTCTGGGATGGATACTGAGGGAGTCAGAGATAGAGGAGAGACAAGGAGATTTCTTCGTTCCTTCCAAGCATGTTGCCTCACCAAACCTGCTTTATGGTTAGGGAGAGAAAGAGAATTAGAGAAGACACCAGCCGTACACCTGTCCCTTTCCATCCAGAGACATTGATGAAATTAAGCCTCCTTCACTGAAGGCTGAGGGTAGTGAAAATGAGGAACACATGGCATGAAGGGAAGAGGAGAATGTGGGGCCAAATACAGAGGGAGTTTGCAAGGAGCCCCTAAAATAGAGAGAGATGGGAGGGTGCATATCTAGTGAGTGTGTACTACAGGACCCCCTCTGTTCCCAATTAGTAGAGAATATGTGTTGTAACAATCACCAGGTCCAGTGTTGGTTCTTTAGCTCAAGCTGTGGTAGCTTACGCTTTTAGCTCTTGAAGTTCCCAGTTCAGCCCCTGGTGTGTCAGCCAAGAAGGCGGCCATCCCACACCCAGCTTGTGGGGCAAACGGAGGAATGCAAGGAGCCTCTGGTACGTGCAATGAGCTTAGACAACAGCCGCAATGAAGTGCGCCATCCTCTAGTGATTAGTTGCCCTGGCCTGGGAGGGGAAATGCTTTTTGTTTGTTTGTTGCCACAATCTCACCTGAGAGGGTCTGTGACACCCAGGGGCAGCTCCAGGCACCAGCACACCAAGAGCGTGCTTGGGGCAGCAAGCCGCAGGGGGTGCTTTGCAGGTTGCCTCAAGGGCGGTAGGCAGGCTGCCTTTGGTGGCATGCCTGCGGAGAGTCCACTGGTCCCGCGGCTTTGGCAGACCTCCCTCAGACTGCCACCGAATTCGCGGCACCGGGGACCTCCTGCAGGAAAGCCGCCAAAGGCAGCGTGCCTGCCATGCTTGGAGTGGCAAAATGCCTAGAGCCGCCACTGGTGACACCACAATAAGATTGGGCAATACATTCCTGGGGAGAGGATGAATGCCTCATCTTTGCTTTGGATTTTGTCACAGACTGTAGGAAGATTCAAGCAGATTCAGGATGAGCCCTACCCTGACATCTGGTAGTGAATTATGGGAAGTGTGGAAAGAATTTCAGGAAGTATGGAATCTCAGTATTTGTATGGGTATACCCAGCATAGCCCAAAGCAGCCTGGACTGGTTATTTTGACAGCTCTGGGATGCCCAATTTCTTTGTTATTGGGGCAGGATAAATAAAGTGTTGCCACCTGATTATGTGAATGAGGAACTACGAGGCTGCTTTATGACAGAGATGTCTCAATATAAATTAAGTGACACTTGCTAGACAAGGGACATGGGTTCCAAAACCCAGCGAATTGAGAGAGGTTGGGGACTGGTGTGTGTGTGCCCCTGATGGTATGGGCCCCTTTTGAGGGCCTGGAACACCAATTGCACATCCTCCTCTCTCCACTGTTAAAGAGTAGAGCTAATTTTGATTCCATTAGGAGTCCATCTAAAGGCTGCTGAGCTGAATTCATGTTGGGCCAATGGTGCACCAGCACCAGGGCTCCCCTACTATGAGCTGAAATTGCTAAGAGTTGAAATCATTAAAGAGCTGAAATTACTGAGCTGAGAGCACTGAGTTCTGTGCTAACTAGTGAGGGAGCCTGAAGACCTATCGCTAAGCGGCTGACAGAGCAGAGCAGTTTCCAGCATGTTGGAGCAGTCCATGGAACAGTGAGTGGAGTGGAGTGGTTTGCAGGGATAGCTGGAGTGGCTCGTGGGTTGGCTGGAGGAGCGGCACAGCTGGTGAAGTGGAGCTGGTCGTGGTGAAGGCTGCAGCAGAACTCCACGGAAAGGCGGAGAAGTTGGTCTTGGCCCACGTAAGGTGCCCCTGACCACTCTGTGTGGGCCCCACCACCCTGTGTTGGCCCCTCCCCATTTTCCCCCAGGCTGAGGGGGGGTAAAACTCTGCAGATAAACCTTTGAACTCTGGGGTGGCACTGACCACTGACTTTTGGGTTGTTGGCTTTTGGGGTGATTGGACTTAAGACCCTAAGGGGGAAAGGACATTGCCAAACGTACTTGGAGGTGGGTTTTTGCTTATGGTTTGTGTTATAATCCTGTTTGTGGTGTTTCTCCAATGTGATGCCGCACTGTTTCCCTCCTTTATTAAAAGGATTTTGCTACACTCAGACTCTGTGCTTGCGAGAGGGGAAGTATTGCCTCCTAGAGGCGCCTGGGAGGGTGGTATGTAAGTGTCCCAGGTCACTGGGTGGGGGCTCAAGCCGGTTATGCATTGTGTTATTGAAACGGAACCCCTGGATACTGAACCCGGCCCTTGTTGCTGCCAACTCAGAGGGGCAGAAGGGTTACAAAGAGAAAGCTAATGAAAAGTAGAACCCATAGGAAGGGGAATTAGTTTCTTTCGAAATCTGAATCTTGCCACATAGTGGAACTGAGGTTATACCTTCCCACAGACCAATTCTCATAATGACAGACGCTGGTTTGTTTTAATTATGACCTTGAAACTTGGATCACATCTGATATGGTTGTTTTGAATAAAGAGGGAAGGAATCTTCTAGTGTATATAAAGCTCTTCAAAACAGCCATCCTCTAGGAGAAGAGAAACTGAAGACAGGTGAGTGAAATATCAAGCTATTCATAGTGGAACTAGTCTCAATTCTGCTTATTAGTGAAATCCTATGGGTGGTAATGGAAGGGCATTTCCTTATTCATTGAATTCAGTGAAAGCTCTGCTTGCAAAAAAACTCCAAAATTTGCTCTTTAGTGGTTGTTACTGTGTCTCTGCTGTACAGTGACTTCAAGATAAGAGGCATCTACTTATTACTCAGATTACTTTAGAAAAAACTAGAGTTGTAGAGCAGCTGCAAGGGGGGTTGGGGTTATAATCCTGTGCCCTGCTCAAAGAAATAATGAATTTAGTAAATATCTGCACAGAGTGTATAGGGTACCTTGGCATAGAATAAAAGTACTTACACCTCCACCTCGATATAATGCTGTTCTCAGGAGCCAAAAAATCTTACCATGATAGGTGAAACCGCGTAATATCAAACTTGATTTGATCTGCCAGAGCGCACGGCCCTACCCCCCGCCGAGCTTTACCGCGTTATATTCAAATTTGTGTTATATCGGGTGGTGTTATAACGGGGTAGAGGTGTATATAGCAGCAGTAGAACATACTAAACACTATTAATAATATGAAATCCAGATCAAATATTACTAGGGTTTATATTTGGAAATAAGCTATTAAGATATTCCATGAAAGACAAAATATGAATGTCAACAAAACTGCATTATTACAGCTTGATTCTGAATTTATTCTCTTGCCTGTCTTCTACACTGCATCTCAGTGTTTGCACATTCAGTAAAGAACAGTGCCCCATCATTTTAAAAATAATTTCTTTGTACTCTAGCCCACAGGGCTAGCTTGTCTTTATTATATTTACTGCCTTGTTCTTATTATGTCCTCCTTTCACTATATTCAGCTGTAACACAAGAAACCTACAGGCCTGGATCCTGTAAGACATTTGGCTGAAGTGAGTTAGCATAAGTATAGTCAAGTGTAACAGGTTGCAATCTTTGGCATAGATAAATGGCCTAAGGGTTACCTTTAGAATTTGGAAACTAAGGAGAGGTTGCTCAATAATAGAGTTAGAATTTACCAGTAAATGCTACCACAAGGAACATAGAAATAATAACCACAAATTTACCAGTAAATGCTACCACAAGGAACATAGAAATAATAACCACAAAGGAAGTGGTGATGGGTAGGATGGCAGTTACATGGAGCAATATGTTAAACTATAGAATAAGTACACCTCAGTATTATGTGGATGAAAAGGCTAAATTTGGGCATGGAGGACTGAGCATGAGCAGGTGATGCTCAGGCCCTATAACAGGGCAGCTACCATGTGGCTGAGAGTTCTTTCTGGGCTTCTTCTGTCACTTTCTGCTTTCTACCACTTGACCCTTCAGCTCATTGAGGAACTTTGTCCATCGGACACTGTGGCATGCTACAGATAGAGCTGGTCTTTTGTCTCTTACCACCAGGTCCTTAAGGAACGGTGTGAGTATGCACTTCTAAGGGGTTAGGTAAAGAATGATACCGCAGATAGCCCCAATACTCTATTATCTCTATCTTTTCATGGGATTGGGATCTTTTCTGGCTTTGTTCCTTATAATAATAAAGGTATTAAAGGGTTTACTTGGTCCTCAGTGTGGGTGTCTCTGCCTTCTACCCTGAGGCTCCCTGCAAGATAAGAAACTCTATAGTTTTAGTTCTGTAGCCTGATTCTGGGGAAAATAACCTTATTGCAGTTAGATCAATTGGCCATCATTACAATCATTAGTAACCTCTAAAAGGGTCAGACAACAGCACTTCTTCACAATAGCATTGTACATTTAGATACTTTCATTCCTTTGCAGACTTTATTTCCATCTCTCTTGGGTGCTTGAGAAGAACCATCCCCATGCTACTAACCCTGATGATTCTGGGCCTTGCTGCCCTCATTGGTGAGTCTGGGGTCTATTCCTATTTCACTTAACTCATTGCCAAAGCAAGAATGTAAAAATTTATTTGTGGAGATGGAGTGTGTGATAGGGTTTACCCCCTTGGCATCCCCTGGGGATGAGGGAAGCCCCTCTCTCATCCTGGACATCCTTCTCTCAACAGCAGCTTGACTGTGGCCTTGGCTGCAGACTTGGGGTACTGCCCTCTGGCTATGCCTCTTCTACCCTCTGGCATGTGGGGTTAAAGTAGTCCAGAAAGAAAAAGGCAAAATACCTCTATGGCCAACCAAAGGACTGGTTCCCCACAGTATAATGTAGGGTAAAGGCCAATAGACCTCAGGAAGAAAGGTTGGGCTTCTTATCTCTTGTGTGTCTAAACAACTGAGGATGAGCCCAGGACTGCAAAAATAAAAACTGTTCCTGCCTTTCCTCAGGGGACTCAGCTGCTGTATATGGAAGAATGAGTTTGGTTTTTGGTTCAAGAGCAAGAAGATAAACTATTTCAGACTAATTTGGCTCCTAGGATCAAGGATGACTCTTGCAAGAAGTGGCAATAGGGTGGTCTCAGTGAGGGGCACTTGATATAGAGGACAAGAGGTTTTCATGTGTTGCCTCATTTAGAGCCAAATTAAAATATAGATCAGTTTTCATAGGACTTTCCTTCACAGAGGCAGTGACTTCTGGCTAGCAAGTCCTCCTGTCCAAGAGAAATAAAAAAAAATAATAATAAATTACCCCATCCAAAAAAACCTATGAAATGGAACCCATCTGAGAGTGGAGCTGAGTCTGGTTCATGACTTTGAATTCTTTTAGCTTTACTTATGTTCACAAAAGGTTCTTAATGTAAAATCTCTCCATTTAATTGGTCAGGTACTTCTGAGAGTCAGACTGGATGCTATGGAGACATAAATAAGGTCGATACCACTGGAGCTTCCTGTAGAACTGCAAAAGCAGAAGGCTTATTCTACTGTGGTGAGTATAGCTCTGCCATTCTGTTGCTGTATTTCATCACAATGATCCATAGTACTTTACACTTTCAAAGTACTTTACAAGCATTAATTGATTAAAACTCATAACAGTCCTATTGGCTAAATACTATTGTCCTCATTTCACAGATAAAGAAACTAAGACAGAGAGGAGGATTTAATATAATTTTGGTGTAACTCCACTGGTTTCAGTGTAGTTATAGTACAAATGATTTTGGCCCAGAAACATGACAGCCAAGTGGCTTCTGATTTTTTTAGGTGCCCAACTTCAGACATTTAGCGTCTGATTTCCAGAAGTGCTCACACAAGCACCTCTAATTAAAGTTATCAGGATCCGTGAATACTCTGAATCCTCAAAAAAAAGACCCCAGTTGTCTCTGTTTGGAACACCCAAACTGAACAGTCACTTATTAAAATTTGGCCCAACTGAATCTCTCAAGGCTGCTCAGCAAGTCAATAGCAAAGCTGGAATTATTACTTAGGAATTCCTGACTCCCAGATTCTAGTTTAGTATTCACTATTTTATACCAGCTATAGGCACATCAGATCAACATCAACATCGAAGGAGCTTATTCTTTTACTCTACAAACAAAATTGGACTTAATGCCTCCCATGTTGAGTAGGATTGAGATTCCCTCCTAACGTAGCATGAAATGGTGCTGAGACTCCAAAAGAAATTGAGAGGAAAATGCAACTATTGGGAACTATCTCAAATTACAGCTTCCCATTCCTATTAAGTCTTCTGCATCTGTCCCTAAGAATCCCACCATTTTGAATCCCCCTCTCAACTTCAAATATTTCAGTCCTGTCCTTCTGGCCACAGAGGGGTAAATGTGACTCCTCTTAGCTCCTGTCAATATCACTCCTGCATAATTCAGAGAGCAACAGGTTGCAGCTGATTTCTCTTCAGAGTCTAAGCACTCTTTCCCTCCACCTTCATCGTCAGCAAGCCCATTCACCTAAGAACTAAATCCAGATTTTACACATTATTTCAAGGCACGTTTTTTATTTTATTTTTTTGCCTTGACACATTGTTAAAATTCATAATGCAAAACTCACAATGCACATAACTCACAGAAGGGCTATCAGATGGCAGAGCAGAGCTCTGTGCTTAGGAAATCTCTTGTTAAGATTAAAATTATTAAGAAAACATCTCTACTTTTCCACTTACTACAGGAGTTCGTGCTTCAACGACGATTGCAGCGAAAGACTTACCTGCTATGAACAAGTATAAAACCATCATTAAGAACGCTGGAAGAAAAAGATGTGTGGATCCAGCTGTGATTGCTGGTATCATCTCTCGAGAATCACATGCTGGAAAGGCTCTAAAGGATGGCTGGGGTGATCGTGGAAATGGATTTGGTTTGATGCAGGTCAGTAATTATCAATAAACTAAGAATAAGTGAATAGCCCAGTGTTTAGCAGGGAGCCTCCTGCATTTCTCAGTAGTGCAGCTCAGGCCGAAATTGATAGTTGGCACAACACTAGAAAATGAACTATTGCTGAGGCAGCAGCACATTGCACTGACATATGTCAGACCTGGCAGTATAGAGGCTGCTTCTTATGCTGCAGTTTGAACATCAGTTAACTCCATTGGTTTAATGGAAGTCCCTAAAGAGGCCAACCATTTTACCCTTCCACCTAGAAATTCCATGTCCTGTTTTTAATATTTATTTATTTATTTAGGAAGTATTAACAGATTTACAAAGCGCTGCTGTGTAAATCTCAGAAACAAAACAACAGTCCTTAAAGTCACAAGCTTTTGTTTAAAGAGACATTATGCAGTAATACAGTCATCAGATCTCTTGATTTTTTACCATATTGCCTCTTTACACCTATAATGTAATTTTTAGTGATTTTATTAAACTGAATGGAATCTCTGATTGTATGTATTGAACAGACCAGGAATGTCTATCAAATTGTAATATTCAAAAACCTTTGGACAGCTGTGCTGCTTTTGTTTCAGGAAAATGTACTGTGAGTGTTGAATATATGGTAACTGAACATCTAAGTATCTATTTGTCCTCAGTTTGTTTGGCTGGATACATGATAGATGCGTCATATTTGCACAACAACCTCCCATATTTTTGAACCATTCCTTGAGAATGGCACTGTTTTTTTCTCCACTAAGAGGTATCAGTAACTCAGCATCTACTAGTAGATGAGAGATTAATTTTTCATTTCCTTTTGTGTAACTAGTTCTGCTAGGAAGGCCCAGGAGGGTTCCTAAAAGATCATTTGGAAATAAATATAGAACCACTCGTGATATTTGGTTACAAATTGTGTCTCAATATTATCTAATGACCATATGTGTATAAAATCTCTTTACCACAGTTTCTCCAATGCTTATCCCCTATCTATAAAAATCTCCTTTTTCACTCTGTTTCTCCAACACTTCTCTGTCTCTCAGTCTCTCTAACACCATTTCTCTGGGGTTATTTGTCTATACAGATCCTTTCCCCCTGTGTCATATACAGATGGGTTTTTTTGTTAAGAAAGTTGGGTACGAAGATTGATATTGATTAGTTATAATTTTTTGTTTTATAATTGACAAGTTGTGATTGCTTCTGTTAGAGTTATCTTGCTGTATAAAACAGCTTTCTTAGAAAGTTGAAAACATAATGCCTAACTTGAATGTACTGGTACCATGGGAGAATGGGCCTGTTAATGCTAGTTTTGATCTCTAAATAGGTTAGTAAAAGTCTCTTTACTGAATAGCTGCCCAACCATATGTATCCCATGGCTCTCCCAATCTTTAAATCTCATTGGTTTGTGAGTTGGATTACGATCTGGATTATTCGCAAGGGGTGTTTTGGTGAGGGAAAATAATTTACCTTATTTCTTGTATCATCCCAAAGGCATACAGCAGCCTTTACTCAAGCATATGTATAATTTCTGGAGGGTGTGGGGTTTTGTTTTGTTTTTTTGGCTAATCTGTGGTGACCTAGCGATGTTTACACTGCCACAATTTTCTTGCCCAATAAAGACCCAATGTTTGGCGGGGTTAGTGCACCCTCCAGTCCACTACTGCTTTGAGTTGTCTGGCGTGATAGTATCAGACTATTTGGAACAGCTCATCCACCCTGTTCAGTGGGTCTGTACAAAGTATCTGCCCTTATTCTTGATCTTTTCTTATTCCATATAAAGTGCAACAACATTCTCTGTATTCCTGCTAGGGTTTTATCTGGGATGATCACAGAAAGATTTTGAAACAGGAAAGCTATTCTTAGCAAAATGTTCATTTTGAGTGTGGCTGTTCTTCCCAACCAAGAAATTGCATACTTCCCCCAGCATTTCACATCTTTTTTCATTTGCTGAAGTGATGGCTTGACATTTACATCATAGAGCTCTTATGGTTTGTTTGATATTTGAATTCCCAGGTATCTTATAGAATTTATTGCCCATTTGTACCCAAATGTTTTCTGAAAGAATGATTTATCAGAGTCTGGCAAATTTACAGATAGTAAATTTCAGATTTGGCATAATTTACTGTAAATCCAGATGTTTCCCCAAAGTCATAGATTTCTTTAGAAACTAAGTATAGGGAAATCTTTGGTTTAGATAAAATTAACAATACATCAACTGCATACACCACTTGTTTCCGATGAGTTCCTGCAAGTTCTATTCCTGTGATAGATTCACTGATCCTTTTCCTTTGTGCAAGAATCTCCATGGATAGTGCAAAAAATAAAGAAGACAATGGACATCCCCACCTAGTCCCTCTGTGTAATTCAAACGGGGGACATTTAACCCCATTAATTCACAGAGGTGCTTTCGGGCTCGTATAAAGAGCCATTATCTGATTAAGGAACTGGGAACCAATGTCCACACAGGATAGGACTTGCAACATTCTGTTCTGTCGAAAGCTTTCTCTGTGTCAAGTGATCTTTTGCTGATCTGTCATTATGGATGATTCCAAGGACTCTCAGAATATTGCCTGATATTTGTCTGGTGTTAACCAATCCACTTTGATCTGGATTTATATAAGATGAGAGCATGGACTTCAATAGGCTAGCAGCGCTAGTATTTTTGCTACAATGGTTATGCTATGATTTGGTAGCGATGAAGGCCTATAAGGTCTGCATACAGTCAGGTCTTTTCCAACTTTAGAGAGAACAACAGCAGTAGCTTCTTTTATAGGTTATGTAAGTTCTTTCCCTAACACAATAGCATTGATGGTTTCTCTCAAAGGACTCATTAATACCTCCTTAAATTCCTGATAAAACGCATCTGGAAAGCCATCAGCTCCTGGAGTTTAATTGCTTTTCATATTTTCTATTGCCTCTAAATTTCTTCTGCTGTTGTTTCTTTATCGAAAGTTTCTCTGTCAATTTAAAAAGAACAGGAGGACTTGTGGCACCTTGGAGACTAACACATTTATTTCAGCACAAGCTTTCGTGGGTTGATGCCCACTCCACCACATGCATGCAGTGGAAAATACAGTAGGAAGATATATATATATACGGAGAACACAAAACAATGGGTGTTGCCGAACCAGCTGTAACGAGACTAATCGAATAAGGTGGGCTATTAGCAGGAGACAAAAAACTTTTGCAGTAATAATCAGGATGGCCCATTTTAAACAGTTGACAAGAAGGGGTGAGTAACAGTAGAGGGAAAATTAGCATGGGGAAATAGTTTAGTTTGTGTAATGACTCATTCACTCCCAGTCTTCATTCAAGCCTAAATTTAATGGTGTCCATTTTGCAAATTAATTCCAGTTCTGCAGTTTCTTGTTGGAATCTGTTTTTGAAGTTTTTTTGTTGAATAATTGTGACTTTTAGGTCTGTAATAGAGTGACCAGGAAAGTTGAAGTGTTCTCCGACTGGTTTTTTAATGTTATAATTCTTGATGTCTGATTTGTGTCCATTTATTCTTTTGCGTAGCGACTGTCTGGTTTGGCGAATGTACATGGCAGAGGGGCATTGCTGGCACATGATGGCATATATCACATTGGTAGATGTGCAGGTGAACGAGCCTCTGATAGTCCCTTTGGCAAGCCTGATACTTCCAGATATTTCTAAATAACTTCAGAGCTTGGAGTATCTGAGATATAGAGATTTTTAGAATAAGAAGCAAAAGTAGCACATATTTCATTACAGTGTGTAACTCTCTTCTGCTGATTATATTTAATGGAAGAATAATATGTTGCTCTTGAATCCCTTTAAGCCAGGGGTTTTCAAACACTGTCACAGGAGACTCCCTAAGCAAAGAAAAAAAATTGTGTGCCTCTCCACAGTTTACTAAGACAGTAAAAGGAACTGAAAAATCCTCTACTTTGCACAAATATGAGTAATGGACTAAAAGGACTTAAAGCAGGGGTCAGCAACCTTTCAGAAGCGGTGTGCTGAGTCTTCATTTATTCACTCTAATTTAAGGTTTCGCGTGCCAGTAATACATTTTAACGTTTTTAGGAGGTCTCTTTCTATGTCTATAATATATAACTAAACTATTCTTGTATGTAAAGTAAATAAGGTTTTTAAAATGTTTAGAAAGCTTCATTTAAACTTAAATTAAAATGCAAAGCCCTCCAGACCGGTGGCCAGGACCTGGGCAGTGTGAGTATCACTGAAAATCAGCTCGCGTGCTGCCTTAGGCATGGATGCCATAGGTTGCTGACCCCGACTTAAAGCAACGGAGTTATAATAAGAGTATGAGTGTCAAAAGTATTGCTTTTATTTCAGAAATCACCTTTTGTGTTAGCTCCCAGTTCTGTTCAAAAGGAAAACTAATCCAAGCAGCTAAAGAAAAACTGCACAAACTTTTTAGGAAATCATAACTCCAGACAAGTATAGATTGTGTCATTACCTATCAGTTCTTACCCACCAGGTCAGTGGGAGGAGAGAGCTTGTCTGACTGTACAAAGTAGTGGGATTCGGGGTTGCAGTACAGAAAGGTAGACACGTCTCCTGCCCAGTTACATCTTCAGCAGGCTATTCCCACCTGCCTGAGACTCTGCCCCTCCCTAAGCAGTGCAGCTGGCTGGAGAGGAGGGATGCACATTTTTTTGGGTCATAAATTACAAGGCCAGAAGGGGATTGTGAGCATGTGGTCTGACCTCCTGCCCTTCGACCCCACACTTAGCTCACGTTTGTGTCTCCCCTCCCACCGTGCAGGAAAATGAAAGGAACAAGCAGCTGTTGCCACTGAGCTACCCACACCCTGCCCTGCTCCACACAGGCTGCACCATTCCTGTTCTGGCTTTGCAAGGAGAGTAGCCTCTCTCTGCAGGAGCCAGCAAGCCCTGCTGCAGCAGCCTCTGTTGGAGACAGCAGTCCAGTCCTAGTAGCTGAGGCTACCAACCGTAGTATTTAGTGGAAGATGCAGCATCAGCATGAACCATGCATTCTGCATACAAGGTCCTGCTGGCAAGGGGAGGACCATGTGCTCTTTAAAATGGCCTTCCCTCATGAGATGTGACTTCACACAGATCATGCAGGCACAGGCGGGGTCACACAAGGAGGGACAGGCCCACATCACTTCCAGAAGTGCCAAAATGTCCAGTATACCAGGAATGTATGGTTGGGCACCTGGCAGAGATGTCATGGAAAAACTGCAGCTTGAGGCCTTTGAGTATGAGTTCTGAATACTCTCTGCTGATAATGCTAAAGTTTAACTGTAAAATCTCTGTGTCTATTACTATTAGTCCCAGATTGGGGGGAGCAGTGCCCTGCGTGCTCTCTCCACTTTCATCTCTTCCAGAGAACTCGGATTTCACAACTGCGCAATTAAAGTGTTTACATGCAGGATTGGGCTTCCTCCTTCAGCATTTCCAGGCATACTCTTAATTCTGATGTTCCTTCATCCTCTGTTTTCTGTATCATCTCTCTCTCTCTGTTCCATCAATGCCATGTGGCTCTGCAGCTCTGTTTCTCACTTGCTTCTCTTAGGCTAGTCTCTTGGACAGTGACTTGATCTTCCAGGGCAGTAACTTCCTTCTTTACTGCTAGAAGCTTGGTTGTCGGATCATCTCTCATGGCATTAATCTCAGAGATCAACTCCCATATGTCCACCTTGGTGGCCATTTGATTTTCTTCAGCCCTTGGCATTTCTTCCTGATTTGGTTGCCATGTGCTCATTTGGAGTCTGAGAGGTTTCTCCACACTGTGAGCCAGAAACACTCTTACTGAGGTATTCTTTTACATTTTCAGGGTGAATCCACCTTTTGCAACGCTATGCTCCATATTTCGGGCTGAGTTTAGGATGTCTAGGGGTTGATGGAGGCAGATTAGTTTGCAAGTCCCTCAGAGTTCAGACTTCAGGTAGCCATTTTAGTCCATCCCCCTGCTGATCTCCAGAAATTCAATTTCTTACCAGCAGCAGGTGCTTGGAGAAAAGCCTCAGGTGAAAACTGGCGGGCCCACAATAACAGGATGGACTTTATCCACAATGTAGCGCCACAGAGACCTGAGTGATAACTATAGATATTCAAAATATTCACCTAACACCTTAAAGCACAGCCTGCTTCTGCCAAGCCTGTCAGTGATAATCCAGCAATCACTTAAGTGTGCTGCACTTAAGTGTGCTGGGAGTTTTCTTTTTGAACTTTTGTAGTACTTTGCATACTAGTGGTATACTGTAGAGGACTAAAACTTTTAAGAATGAGACATAGATCTTTGCTGGATTGTGCCCTTATAGTATAAGCTTCTTGGAGCAGGAAGAGTGGGGGCAGGGCAGATATACTGCAGCACCAGGCATTGCAGCAGTGCTAGCCAAATAATAACTACAACTTGAAATGGAAAAGAAGCATTTTAAGAAAAAACCCTTTTCATTATCACAGTCCAATGTAGAATACCTCAGTGTTTGCGCTGGGACTACATCAAGTGCAGTGAAGATGAAAAGCTGATTAATTTCTCAACAACAGATTGAGACGAAGTCATGAAGAGTATGCTGAGAGGGAAGAACAGCATAAACACATCATCTTTTTTGAGAAGTAATGTTCTTTCTTGCTCTTCTAGGTTGATAAACGCTACCATAAATTGATTGGACCATGGTATAGTGAGGCACATCTCCTTCAGGGGACAGGCATCCTTGTTAGTATGATTAAGAGAATCCAGAAAAAGTTCCCCAGATGGACAAAGAACCAACAGCTGAAAGGTACAGTATAGACGGCATTCAGTCCAGGAGCTAAGGGAAACTCTAGGAGAAAAATCATGTTAAAAGTTTCTTACATTACTGATATTTTTAAATGCTTAATATTCTAAGTATCTTAATTTTTAACCATTGGTGCTGTTTGTCTACTTTTGATTTCCCATAGTTTGGGCAGTGAAACTAGATTAGTCAGTTTCAGTATTTTGTACCATTCTTTACCACAATGTTGTGTGCTGGGTTTCCAACACTACATTTATATAGGGGAATCTTTATAAATCCCCCCCCCCCCCCCCGCATCTAGTTTATATTGACATTTGGGCCTCTACCACTTCACCATGAGTGAAATCCTGGTGCCTTTGAAGTCAAGGAGAATTTTTCAGCATCTTTGAATGAGTCCCAGAGTTCCCCTTATAGCTTTACACTTGTGTGGGCGGGAGGTGCATTTCTAGGAACTAGACAGATCTTCAGGGGACTGCAAAATTGTGCCGTACAACATGGAGCAGAGTTTCAGAAAGGGGAGAAGAACAGAGTGTGAGGTCATGTTTTAATTTTCTCCCATGCCGTTCTTTGCAGGACTGAACAAAAAGTAACATGGTAACTTGGTCTTATATTTTATTAAGAACAGGCCTGGTTCAAAGATTGAGAGCTTCTGTTTGAATGTGGTTAGCCAAATGCATACTGAAGGTTCACCACCCTACTAACATTTGTTTATGTCAAAATCCAAAAGCCCTCTGACTGTGATTGGATTCATACAAACTGTTCACACAACCTCCTTTTCATGGAATTTCAGGGGTAAAAGGAACCTCAAGAGGTCATTTAGTCCAACCCCCTATTCAAAGCAGGACTAATCCCTGGACAGATTTTTGCCCCAGATCCCTAAATGGCTCCCTTGAGGACTGAGCTCACAACCCTGGGTTTAAGCAGGCCAATACTCAAACCACTGAGCTATCCTTCTCCCCTTTCAGTCAGTTACACTGTAATAAAGGAATTCATTCACTACCAAATGTCTAATTTTTTTAACACACTAGGAAAAAAACAAGTCAGGTCTGGCTGGATTTGTTGCTTATTTTTTCTTTTAAGTCTGTTTTTAAAAATGTCCCTTTTTGTTTCAGGAGGGATTTCTGCCTACAATGCAGGACCACGAAATGTCCAAACCTATAATGAAATGGACATTGGCACAACCGGAAATGACTATGCCAATGATGTTGTTGCACGAGCCAGGTTTTATAAGAGAAACGGATACTGAATCTGGGAGTTCTGTCCTTTTCAAATACATTCTGGTTCTTACAATAATTAGTGAGGTGTTCAGGAGAGACACTGTGTATCTGGGGAGATTAGAAGCTGGAACCTGCAAAACCTTACTGATGTAAATAAACTCATTGTGGGAAGATTTGCTTAAATAAGGATTTGCAGTCTCAGGTGCCAGATTTTTAAATTCTATAATCAGTAAAACATTGGTCATATCAAAGGAAATAGTTATGAGAGTATTAATAAGATCCTACTCCATCTGATTATTTCTCTTATTAAAGCTGCTCAGTCTAGCTATGGTTAATCATCTGCCTTCCAAATTTCACGCCTATTTCAATATCTCCTGCTGTCTTAAAAATAAAAGAGGAAAGTAATCTTTTGGGGGGAAGGAAGACTGTATTTTCAATCTTTTTGTGATTTAGTTTGGCAATTTATTTTTCATTGTAGCTGGACATGTGCCTGTAAACAGATAGTATGTGGGGATTTTATCTGTATATATATTAATTTTGCATAGAAATGCCTAGAGACTGGGATAGATGCTTTTAATCAAATGGAAATTGAATAAGAATCTTATTAGCAAGTAAAGGAAGATTCAAAGACTCATCTTTTCAGTTGCAATGTTAGCAAAGGTTGGATAATGACAACAATACATTTAAAAGCAGATAAGTAAACTTAAAATCATCTGGCACTGGTCCCTGTCGGAAGACAGGATACTGGGCTAGATGGACTGTTGGTCTGGTCCAGTATGGCTGTTCTTATGTTCATAATAGCAATAGACTCGACAGGCTCAACATGAACATTTCCTGAAGCACCTTGAGAATTGGACCCAGGAATTCAGGTGGTTTTCAGAGAAGTGAAATCTAGCAAATCAGTACTGGGCCTGTCAAAATTGGGTGTTTTTGTGTGCCTTCGAGAAGGTAGCAGCCACAACAAGGTGGATTGAATCCTCTTGGACAGCTCATGTGGCCCCATTCCTTTCAGGAAAAGCTCAGGCATCCTACCACCTTTGTCTGTTGAGCAGGTGCGGTCCTACACAAATGAGAGAATAGGCCATTCTAGGTAGACTGGGGCTGACCCCAGAAGCACACTGCCTCTGGGAGAATACACTCTAGTTTGGTGGCATTATGGCTATGATACATGGCAACAAAATTGGTTGCAGCCTGACATAAATTCATTGGATAAGGCAGTGGACCTTACAGTCCTGGAATAATTTCTAAGGGCCTTGCCTGATGGAGTCCAAAGCTGGGTCCAGGGGTATCAGTCGACTTCTACCAATGAAGCTGTATTGAGAACATAGGCCTGTATGGAATTCAGTGATACCAAATCATCCAAACAAAGGATTAGATCAAGGGGACCATAATGAGGTAAACAAGATGACAGAAAATTCCAACCCTGTGGCAGCAAAGGGGACACAAGGAGAGAGAAATTATTGGACAGTTCTATATTTAGGAACCCACAAGAAGTATTGATGCCTCAGGCACCGAGGAGATAAGTGAACTAAGTTATATGTTTTCTATGTGGCCAACTGGGTCATATAAGAAAGGACTGCCCGCTCATAGAGTGCAGCTATTTGTACTGCTACTACAGTCAAGTGTATGGCTTGGGACACACTCCACTTTATCTGGACCCATTATGTTAGCCAGATGTGAAGTGAGAGGCTTTATCAGCTCGGGGCACAGCAGAAGCTAGTTCAAGGAAACAGCCTCTGTGCAATAAGAATAGATCAACATTTGCCAGCGTAAGTAGAGTTTGAATAAGCTCTCCCCTGACATCTAGTGATGCACGGGGGGAAAAGACCTCAGGAGCAGACCATATTTGCACATGTCCACTCTGCCTAAGTGAGTAGCAGACAGACCTGCTTTGCCAAGATGATCAATCTTGGCTGGTTTCGGGTTATAATTCACTTTAGTATTGAATACAGGGGTAATTAAATGTTGCTGTCCTGACTGTACGAGTAAAGGGCAGCCGAATAGGACTTAACATGCAGTGACTCAGGTGGTTACCCTAAACTGAACCTCACTTGTTAAGTGGGAGGTAGGGATATCAAATCCCACTGAAAATGAGAGGAGATAGGAACAGGTATTCCTAGCTAGTGGTGTGAACTCTGCCTAAAGAGTCCTAGACACCCTTTGATCTTCCCCTCTCCAGTGGTTGAAGACAGAACTCATTAGATTCAATGGAGAGTCCTTGTTTCTGTTCAGTGATTACTAGAGTTGAAATCACTGATGAGCAGATCTAGGTGCCAAGCCTTAGACCTGGTGTGTGGACATTGGTTCAGGAAATGATAATGTAGAGACTGTCCTGGGAGTTGGGGTTTCAAGCCAGTTCAGTTTTGTATTGTTAACAGGAACCCCTATACATTGAACCCAGCCCTTGTTGCTGCAGACTCCAATTCTTCACCACAACTTAATTCCAAGTCATCACAGGAAGCAGTTTCTCACTGTCAATCTGTAGGCATGGTAGAGGCACCTCTAAGTCTTCCCCAAGAGTTGCCTCCCCCAGGATTCTCCCACCCACATCCAGCACGGGTATTTGAGTGTTGTGTAGGAACAAGTGTGTACTATTAATACCCCAGGAATTTCTATGATTCCCTCAGATGAAATCGACTCGCAATACAAGAGCACTAGAAATATTGGGCCCCACAACAAAAATCTGCTTAGAATGAAGAGACCCCAATTTCAGTGGGAACAGGCTATCTCCTGTTGTCTGCAGTGGTTGATGATTAATAGTCAACAATTTAACTCCTACAATAAATCTTCTTCATGGATCAGACTTATTTCAGATCCTGAGTCCAAAAACATTGTAATTTTCCAGCCATTGATGTCACCAGATACAGATTAACAGGTATCTGAGCAGCTCATCACATGGGCCTTTTAAGAGTTGCTGATGGTGACTCTACTGCAGCATCAAATTCTCATTTCCTTTGATGTGGCTTCCTTCTGCTTGGGCAGCTCCGTCTCCATTGTCTGTTGCCTCTGCATTGTCTGCAAATGTCATCTGGGCTGAATGACAGGGCCTAGCTGTGGTAGAAAAAAGCTAACAAGAAATTAAGATGCAAAAGGAAAAGGATGGAAAGTAACATTGGAAATTTTATAATGCCTTTATATAGATCAATGGCATGGGCTCATCTGGAAAGCAGCGCACAGTGCTAGTCACCTCATCTCAAAAAGGATATTGCAGATGAAGGTTCAGAGAACAGTGATACTAGTGTGATCAAGGGCCTGGAAGAATTCTCGTGTGAAGAAAGACTGGAACTGTTCACCTTAGAGAGTAGTCAGATAAGAGGGAATATGCTATGTCTGTAAAACAATTAATGGTATAGAGAAAGCAGAGCAGGCACTCCTGTTCTCTGACTCAGAACACAAGAACAAGGGGACATCCAATGAAATTAAAAGGCAGGGACGCCAAAACCAATAAAAGGAAATACTTTATGCAGCGTGTAATTAGTCTATAGAACTTGCTGAACAGGAAGGCCAAGAGGCCAAGGACTTAACATGATTCAAAGGGGAATTTATATGAATGTCAAGAATATCTGGAGTTATCATAATGAGAACAAGAATTTTGGAAGGGGAAATAAACCTTATGCTCCACAGCTTAAGCCAGTCTCTTACTGGATCAAACATATATAGGACTAGGCTCTTACACTTCCTTCTTGCACATTAGGGTCTGGCCACTGTCAGGAACTGGACAGTGAAACTACATAAACCTTGTTTGTAATCCAGTGTGGCAATTCATATGTACTGTAATCTAAATTTTATGCAAAAAATCAGTAGTTTCTTTGCAGAGATGTTGTGAAACTATATTGAGGCCCAATACTGTATGCATGTATTGAGTAAATTCTAATCAGAATTGTCAGTAAATGCATCCAGGAAGGAGGAAATGAATCCAGATATATCCTCCAAAACAAACATTTCAGACACTCTGGCTTTACCCCTGACAGCGCTCAGAAAATTGGCTTTGGGCAGAAGATCCAAGCATTTGAGCTGAGAGAATGAAGAAATTTGCCAGGTTTAAAAGTCAATCCCGCATGGAAAAGGTAAGTTAAGGGGAACAAACTGACCCCTCCCCAGACCCCAACAGGTTAGAGACCTGAGATAAGATAGGCCTCCCTAGAGCTCTAGGTAAGGTATTCTTTTAAACCTCACTCTCTAACTATTCAATTAATGTGGAACAAATTCAACAAGAGATACTCTCCCTCCCCCATCAGATTATTTCATAGCCCACTGCTGAGGACACTCACCAGGGAGGCAGAAGATTAGGGTGACCAACTGTCCCAATTTTATAGGGACAGTCCTGATTTTTGGGTATTTTTCTTATGTAGGCTCCTATTACCCCCCAACCCCTGTCCTGATTTTTCACATTTGTTGTCTGGTCACCCTATAGAAGATCCTTGTTTGAATCCCTTTCATCAGACAGAGGGGGAACTTGAACAAGGAATCTCCCATATCCTAGCTGAGTACCCAATCTACTAGGCTAAAGGGAGGCCTCTCCTTGCCATTTTGTCAGGAGATGTGCAGGCACCTAATTTGGACTCACAAAGATCAGTTTAGGTGCTTAAATCACCAGATTCCAGGAGAGTGGTTCCTGGCTTTAAATTGTGAGCAGAAATAGGTGCCTCCCTCCAGCCCAGAGTTTAGGCCCTGAACTCCAAGACAGGGGGGAGTTTAAGGGTACGTCTACACTACGAAATTAGGTTGATTTAATAGAAGTTGATTTTTTAGAAATCCATTTGATACAGTCGTGTGTGTGTCTCCCCACTAAGCACATTAAGTAGGTGGAGTGAGCCCACAATACCGAGGCTAGCGTTGACTTTCAGAGTGTTGCACTGTGGTAGCTATCCCACCGTTCCCGCAGTCTCTGCCACCCATTGGAATTCTGGGTTAAGCTCCCAATGCCTGATGGGGCAAAAACATTGTTGCGGGTGGTTCTGGCTAGATGTCATCAAACCCCCTTCCTTCCTCCCTTCGTGAAAGCAACGGCAAAAAATCGTTTCTCGCCATTTTTCCTGGGTTACCCATGCAGACAGCATACCAGGGCAAGCATGGAGCCCGCTCAGCTCACTGTCACTATATGTTTCCTGGGTACTGCTGGCAGACGCAGTACTGCAGTGCTACACAGCAGCATCCCCTTGCCTTGCAGACAGCAGACAGTACAATACAACTGCTAGCCGTCATCATCATCCCGTGAGTGCTCCTGTTGACCTCGCTTAGGTTGGTCAGGGGCACCTAGGCAGACTTGGGTGCTCCTGGCCGGCCTTGGTGAGGTTGGTCGGGGGTGCCTGGACAAAAATGGGGATGACTCCAGGTCATTCCCTTCTTTAAGTTTCATCTAATGGAGATTCAGTCCTGCCTGGAATATCATGCCAGCTGGAGGCTTCTGCCTCAGGCTGCTCTCCCAGTTGGCAGCACTGCGCGGTCGCATCTACCCCAGTGTACCCCTTGCTCCCATGGCTCATGAAGCCTGGCCAGTATTAAGGAGCAATTCAACTATAAGCTGAGCAAGTGCAGAATGCTGGTAGAATGTGCCTTTGGACATTTAAAAGCTCGCTGGCACAGTTTACTGACTCGGTTAGACCTCAGCAAAACTAATATTCCCATTGTTATTACTGCTTGCTGTGTGCTCCACAATATCTGTGAGAGTAAGGGGGAGATGTTTATGGCAGGTTGGGAGATTGAGCTCTGCATGGTCACCTGTGCTGATCAGCTCGCTACGCTGGCCAAACAGGAAATCAAATTCAAAAGTTCGCAGGGCTTTTCCTGTCTACCTGGTCAGTACATCTGAGTTGAGTGCTGTCCAGAGCGGTCACAATGGAGCATTCTGGGATAGCTCCCGGAGGCCAATATCCCAAATTCGACCCAGCAGGGTCGATTTCAGCACTAATCCCCTCATCAGGGAGGAGTACAAAAATTGATTTTAAGAGCCCTTTTAGTCAACAAAAATGGCTTCATCGTGTGGATGGTACAGGGTTAAATCAATCTAACGCTGCTAAATTTGACCTAAACTCATAGTGTAGACCAGGGCTAAGATACACCCCTCTTCTCAGCATCACCCACTGAGCAGCTTAGGCAGCTCCCTACCTAGTGTGCTGGTTTCTGTGGATTGCATTCTAAAGCACCTATCTCTCCCCATGCATTGTATAAGGAGACTAAATACCTAAGTCACACTTTGTGAATTGCATTGCTGTTCCCGTGATTTTCTAGGTGCTTTAAAGTTAGGTGTGATGCCTAAGTCCCTTTGTGGATCTGGGCCTCACTGCTTAAGAAGCTTGCAAGAGCTCTGCCTTATTTTGTGTCCTGTTCCAAATGTCTGTGCATAACAGCTTCACAGCACCCCACCTGGACAAGCTCAGTCCTTCAAGGCACAATTCCCCATTCCATATCTTCCCTTCCAAGCCAAAACATAACAGTAACAGTTAAGAAAACCAACATTAATGTAACATAAAATTACAAATACCTATAAACAACCTAATAACTAAACTTACCAACAATGTTCCATTCATTTTTGAAGTGCCCTGCACTGTTGCTTAGACCTGTGGGGCTTTCCTGGAACATCAGCACTACAGTTGTCTGTTTGCCTATCTGAGTGTAAGGTGATAACTTTTGTAACATTATAACTTCTAATGTTTCCAGGAGTGTTCTAGGTATCAGTGGGCAGAGTCCTACAGATTTTGGTAAAAATCAGAAAACTGGAAAAGCCATTTGCAGTCAAAAAGCTGGTCCTTGTTCCAGTGGCGCCAGAATTAGGGGGCAGGGGGCCACTTTTTGAAAGTGGATGGGCCTCGCTTGTCCACTTTTCACCAGGTCAGACTCCGGCGCCTTCCCCTCCCTTTCCCCCTGAGGTCCCACCGCCTGGCCAGGCCAGCAGCTGGTTGAGCCCGGCCAGGGACTCTGGGCAGTTGTGGGAACCACGCGAATCCCCCCACCCAGGGTAGGGGAGACGAAAGCAGCCCAGGCTCCCCGCCTGGCCAAGAGCATGTGGAGGTTCAGGATCCATGCGCTGGCTCCCCCACAGCTACCCACACGGCTCTTACCCCAACCTGGCTCCAGCCGAGGGGCAGGGCCTTGGAGTCAGAGCTGCAGCCCGGTCATGGTAAGACCTGTGGGGAGCCACGGCAGACCCTCCACCTGCCACGGTGCGGGGTGGGGGGTGAGAGAAGCCCCCTCCCAATGTCCCTGCCCCCCCGGGGTCCCTGCCCAAGGCAGGTGGAGGGTCCGCACTACGGCTCCCCACAGCTGCCCACACAGCTCTTGCCATGGCTGAGCTGTGGCTCCAAGGCCCTGCCCCCTGGCCAGAGCCAGGTGAGAGTAAGAGCCACTGTGAGGGCTGCTGCTGGGAGCCTGGGTCTCTCCACCTGTTCTGGGTGGGGAGCCCGGGGGGCAGGGATGTGGGGAGTGGGCTTCTTTCAGCCCTCCTAACCCACCCCGGGCTCCAGCTTTGGGCTTGGCCAGGGGTGGGGTCTCCAGGGGAAGGGAAGGGGTGGGGCCTCCAAGGGAAGAGGCAGGGCCTTGGGGAAAGAGGCAGGATGGGACCTCAAGGGGCAGGAGCTCTAGCCCCCACATTTTCGGAAGGCTCTGCTGCCCCTGTGCTCTCTCCCTGCTGACGGCTGCCTGAAAGTTCCAGGGCAGATCCTGAGCCAGCTGAGAAGACAGAGAAATGGCAGCTTCATCCGTTCCTCCCTTCTGGTTTGCTGCCTCCCCAAAGTCTGCTGCATGGTGTGGGAGAGAGAGAAAGAGAGCTCCAGCCATGTACCCATCCCTTCTAATCTCAGAGGCAGGAAAGTACTTTGGTGCAGAGATAGAAATAGGACAGACACATACATTGCATGGTACACGGTGTAATGGGGTACTCACTATTGTGGTGCCTCCTCGTGGCTGGGTCTGGGGATCATCTGTTATCCAGTATAGTGCCTTCTTCTGTCACTTGCTTACCCTGCAGCCCCTCTTGCTTTCCAGGACTCAGGATGCTCTCTCATTTTGACTCAGCTCTCTGGCCAGGTCACTGTATAGTCCTCCTCTTCTGAGGTATCACAGTCTCACTGGACTGGCTGTCCAGACATCATTCCCAGCAGCCCTCCAGTTCAAAGCTATGCCACCACATCAGTGGATGGTAGGGGAAAATGAGCTCACCCGCTACTCCAGCCTAGGAACTCTACAATCAGCAACCAAGATCTCTGGCTGCTATTTCACTGGACTGCTTCCTACTCTGTCTCTATCATACTTCTTTATCTACCACCCTTCTGGGTATGCCTGTCTTAGGATCCCAAGGCTTCTACTGTCCCCCCAGGTAGGGTTACCAGATAGCAACTGTGAAAAAACAGGACAGGGGGTGGGGGGCAATAGGCACCTATATAAGAAAAAGTCCCAAAAAACAGGACTGTCCATTTAAAAATGGGACATCTGGTCACCTATCCCCGGGGTTTCTCCTTCTTTTCTCTCTAAGACCAGAGAGTGACTGCAGGCTTCCACACAGCAGTCCTTTCCTGGTGACAATGTCCTGACTCTACGCTAGCCAGGCCTGCTCCTGTCCAACTGGGCTCCATCCTCAATCAGCGCTTTCCTCTCAAGCCTAACTCTCCCTCAGGGGATGCCTGTCAGGTTAATAGTATAAGTAACTATGTATAGTTATGTTTAATGTATAGCCCAGGGGTAGGCAACCTATGGCACGGGTGCCAAAGGCAGCACGCAAGCTGATTTTCAGTGGCACTCACACTGCCTGGGTCCTGGCCATCGGTCCGAGGGGCTTTGCATTTTAATTTAATTTTAAATGAAGCTTCTTAAACATTTTAAAGACATTATTTACTTTACATACAAGAATAGTTTAGTTATATATTATAGACTTATAGAAAGAGACCTTCTAAAAACATTAAAATGTATTACTGGCACGCGGAACTTTAACTAAGAGTGAATAAATGAAGACTCGGCACACCACTTCTGAAAGGTTGCTGACACCTGGTGTAGTCAGTATCTTTGGTGCTTGGTTTGGAGGTAAACTCTGCCTAACACATAAAGGTACATAATTAAAATTGTCTCAGTCCTCAGCATTTCATGGATAAAAACTAAGAGGAAGTATAGCAGCTCTGCAATATGCACAGCTGTGCTAAGAGAACCAAGATGCAGAGATGGGAGCCGGTGACCAGAAGCCACCTTTCTAGAGGCTATAGTGTCTTAACCATGAGGCTCCCACCCTTTTATTTGTGGGTGGTTTGATAACTTTCACGGAAGTATTTTATATAAGTTGCAACACTTTTTGATCAAGAAATCTAGAAGAGGCTCAATGTCATAATATAAATCACTAAAATCCAGAAATGCCTACAGTGCCTGCATTGTACACTCAAATATACATGCCTGCAATTTTCTACCCATTGCTCCTGAGAAATGTGTTGAAATAAACCTTTCTGCTTTATTCCAGAAATGGAATGTAGTCTTGTTGCATGGCAGAAATTACTATTTCCCATCTTCAGGGTTCAAAAAAAACCCCAACAGTGGCCAAAAGTATTGCAAAGAATACAAAGAATGCAAAGAATGAGTATTGCAAAGCCAATGTCAATAGAATAGATTGCACCAGCTGGAGTCAACTGGTGTTTTCTCTCCTTCATACAAGTTAGGTAATAAAAGAATAAGGCAAAAATAACTCCTCAGTCCACTATTTCAGCTAAACTTAAAATATTTGTTTTGTTGCCTTAGGCGAGATATTCATCATTAATTGACCCTGCACTCAACTCAATGTTATTTCTCTGTCTGTCGGGATATAACATGATAACTTTTGAACATCACATCCGATCACGTCCAGTATCTCAAGGAACATGCTAGTCATCAATGGACAGAGCCCTGCTGATTTTTGGGAAAAGCAGAAAAGCCATTTGCACTTAAAAAGTTGCTCCTTGCTCTCCCTTCTGTGAATTGCCTACCACCTGTCGGGTGGCTGCTCAGACAACAGGGGAAGCCAGAGGCAGAAGAGAGAGGAGGAATCTTCTTCCATTCCTCCCGCCTGGCGTACTGCCTCCCCAAAGCCTGCTCCATATTGGGGGAGAGCGCAAGAGTGTCCAATCTGGGAAGCATTGAAAGAAGGAAGCTTCATACACTGGAGGCTGGGAGGAAATGAGGGACTCCCAGAGCTCCAGGTGTGAAAGGAAGGGGAAAGCAGGGGACTATATGCAGTCACTGATTGTTAAGAGGTATTGTCAGATGCTACTGGTGTGGTGCTCTGCTCTGTTCAATGTTGATATCACTCAGCTGCATGCGTGTGTTCTCTCTGTGTGCTGTCCCAGCTCTGCGCAGATAGCTGGCACAGCAGACCTGAAGAGAACCCCCAATGACCACAGAGTCTAGTAAAGTACGAAGGCACGTCGGCCAGGTTTATTGCCGTATGGACACAACAGTAGTTCCATGTAGATTTCTTAGTCTAACTCAGGGCATGCTATGAGAAAGTGCCTCTTGGCAATGGACTCGGCTCAGTCAGTGGCGGGACTTTCCACCGCCGCCTCGGCCGGACAAAGACACCGCCCCAGGGATGCATTCTTATACAAAGGTACAAACAAGTTACACATCACTCCTGACGTATTGAGGTGCAACCCCTCTACACAGCAAGGTACAACCCTCTACGTAGTAAGGTGCCGCCTCTCACCTTGTGCATGTTGGTTCGAACAAAACAACTCTATCCATCATATTACCCTTTTGCCCCTGTCATTGGGATGGGTTAGCCTGTTCCTTGTTATCTGTGGAATGTTCCAGTATAGAGTGTTCTGGTACCATGTTTATGCTTCAATACACTATGTGGATATATGTTTATGCAACATCAGCCCTTTTCTTGCCAGCTTCTGTGAGCAGGGCCTGCCTCTGGCTCACAGCTTAACTTTGCTTTATGTTAGCAAAGTCTTGACCATTACTTTAGTTCAGGCCTCAGGCCTCAAACCAGGCCTCTGATACCAAGATTTATATCTCAGGGCCTCCTCTTACTACATTCCCCTACTTTTTGTCTTTTTATGGGGAGGATGTTTACCCATCGTCCCGGAAAAGCATAATGCATGGACTAAAGATAACCCAGTGGGCTAAACACTGTTATGTGGTTATCTTACTTTACCATCCATACACTCATGCTCCGTCTGTCTTTTTATTCTGCACATTCCCTCATACGACTGTTAGGCAGATTTTATTATCCAATTATTTTTTAGTCCCTTATGGTGGGCCTGGGAATGTTAGGCCCGGGACCATGACTGAGGAATATGATTGAGCCTTAGAGGCACTCCCAAATAATTAATATATATGAATTATATGGATATTGCATATATATTTGCAGTGTGTATGGACATATATGTATAGTATGTATGTGTACATATGACACCACCTTTTATCCAAGCGTAACCATGTTTTTCCAGGCTACTGGTGTACTCTGACCCTTTTACTTTGGTGACACAGAGAGAAACACACTCGTATTAGGGCAATTCCAGTTATCACCTGTCTCATTAGTAGTAGGCTGAGTGGGATAGGGATTGTGACAGTGTGTCCCACAGTGCTATGTATATGAGAAGTAAAACAGAAATTTGGAGTAGTGACACTACCACTGAGACCTTTATATATAAATATAGTGTAATTAGTTACTACACAGTACTGTCCATTCATGTTATAGGTTACCCTTGCTGCTGCTTGTCACCCTTGGTAAGCTTTACAGGGCAGGAAACAAAAGTGGGTAGCTTCTCTGTTCCATTGGTTGATGTAGATTCAGTTGTTTTTTATGGATGCTGTCTTCCAGATAACCTACTGAACGGACAGTAACCAATTTATTAAATATTATCAAATATTGCTGTGTCAGGATTTAACATTGGTACCCAGATACTGAACAAGATTGTTTTGAATAACATGTGCCTCAGTTAGGATGCAGTGTCGCTGACCCAAATAATGACTGGTACTAACAGGGAATTTGTTTATCCAATTCGTAGTTAGTATGTAACTTAATTTCTTTACCAATTTGTTTTTTCCTTGCCTTCATGTTGTTTGCTGCCATTCGTTTGTTGATTTTTACCTGTGTGTTGGTTAAACAATTTAGCAAGGTCAGGCACAGTGTACATGCTGCACAGCAATAATACAATACAGCACTAATGCAGCAGTACAATGATAATACAGTAGTACAGCAATAATACAGTTGTTTTTACACAATAACCAAGTTGAAATTAAATGACAGTTTTCCTGATCCAGCTAGTGGTTTTTATCTGATTGTTAACGTAAGTGTCCATATATGGTAGATAGAGGTGTATTTGACCAGTCTCTTATTTATAAAGCACTTCATTTTTCTTTTCTTGATTCTTGGGGGTTTCTTCACTGTATACTGATCTTATCTGGTGTCTTTGGTCTGTGGGATGCAACTTAAACAACTTTGGTTAGTAAACAGTAACGTTTTTTTGGTTTGTTGGTTGGTTTTCAGTAACCCAAACTTAATACACAGTTTTAACTTCGTTTGTTTACAGTGTAATAAGAACAATGTAATAGGGCCCAAGTCTTTTATAACACAGCTATACTTTTGCAATTGTTGCATAGACATTCATTCAGGGTGCATTACTAATATTTCATAGTAAATGTAATGCTTAACAGCTAAAATAAATGCTCACAATCTTCCATGAGCAGGTGTATTGCTTTCCCTTGCTGAACACTTTGTTACAGCAAAAGAGTTAGTAACATAATTTTAACAAGCTTTTAGAGTTAATTTGCTTGTGATACCAATTTCACTTTTGTTAACTATTTAGAAGCACAAACCTTAACAACCATTGCTTCCCATTAACATAACATAACAAAAGAAAAGCATACAAAATTAAACCAACTATAAAATTAAACCAAACTACATTTTAAATACAGATACATGCAAATACTTTGAGGGTATTTGAGGGTATAATTTCATGAGGCTTGTTACATTTGGGAGCCAAAGGTGGAAACCTGTTGAAATTGTTTGGTTAGCTTTATGCATAAATTGTTATTTTAAAACATTTTGGTTATGACATTCTTTTAACTATATTTAAAAGTGCAAACAAGTTTATAAAAAGCCCAAACAAGAAATTGACAGTTTGTTAATATTATGTTTACCTTAAAGTTGAGGTTTCCCCTTACATTTTTTCTTTGAATAACTAATTTAAAAAAAATTAAAAAACAAAACCGCAATTGATAAAAGAGAATTATTTTTATTTGCAATTGCATTATTTGTTGAGGCAGAAATATATGTACATATATTTGTAACTGAAACCTTTTTGAACTTTGCACAAAAAATTGGTGTTAATAATACTATGATTATACCCCAGCCATGATTTTAAAATAGTGTGGTACCAAAATCTTCATAATCTTTTTTTTAAAAAGGGTATAAAATTGACTTTTGCTGCAACAAAATAAAAATAATTTAAAAAATAGTCACGTGACACATCAACCATAGAACAAGACACCACACATGACATACAGGACAAACTTCCAATTAAAAACAAATGGCACCAGAATTCTGTTCATAACTACACAAAATACACAAACCAAAAATAAAAGTAAAAAGAGTTACACATTTGATAAAGAAGTTATTACCTTATGTAAAACTTGTAGCATAAATTTGATAAAATATATTATATTTGCCAAATAGTATTGTAAATTAATTTGGTAACAAGGAATTTTGCATTACTTTATATTTAACATTATTTTAAAACTCTGCTACATGGAAATAAGAAAAGCCCATGTTTCAAATATTAGTTAGTGGTTAGATTAGAAGCAGAGAGTGCATTTCTATTGCTTGGCAACCATATCTTCCAAAAAGTTAGGAATGATTCCAGCTGTTGCATTCCTGAAGGGTTAAAATAATTAATTTACTGGATTTAAAGTTTTTACCTTATTTTCTTCTTGTTTCTTGTTTTGTTCTGTTTTAAATTGCTTTATCTTTTGGAGGTTTCTGTAAAAACTACAACTTGTAACTTTTAAAACAAAGAGAGAGAGCAGAAGTGAGAAGAGGCGAAGGAAAAGGGAGGGTGAAGAGCAACCTAGGAAGGTAGCGAGACCTGAGCCAAGAGAGATTAACTCCATCAAGGTATTTGAAAATACAGGCAGCAGCAGAGAGTTTAGCAAACTGAGAAAACGTATAAAGGACAAAACTTAACTGATATGTAAAAATATTTGAGAAAGAAGGTTCTATTTTTAGATATGAGTGCAGAGTGTGGTTCCGTGGGTCAAAGCAATTGGGAACCTGCACAGTTGGGAATTGCCCCCCTGGTTTTTATCCTGGCTCTGAGAGGAGATTGAGGGTAGTTACCTGCTCTTGTAAAACCTGAATTTGTTCCCCTAGTGTCTGTTGCTTTTGTGTGCATGCCAACTGAATAGTGGGAGTGCCCTTTTTTGCTGCAGTTAACTGTTTCTGGGCAGCTCCATATGTTAATGCATCAATTCCAGGTGTTAACCTGCTTAATTTCAGTTTTTTACTTTGAAATTCTTTTTTATTTACTCCCCTGCGATCGAGTCACAGCTCCTGTTTCCTAATGTGCTCTGTGAACTGTTCCATTTTTTCCTTCATTTTATTTACCAATTCAATGAGAGTATTGTTTGCTACTCTTTCCTTCTGTATACTTACTTGTCCTGTTCTGACAGGCACCAGTCTAGGTTCCGGTTTAAGTTTAACTGGAACCTGGTTTTTATTATAAGGTGATGGTTGCAATGCAGTGGACCCCATTTCATCTTTTAATTTTACTAGGGCCACCTTTTACCACTTCTGTCCCCATTCTTCAGGCACCATAACAGCACCTGAAGTGCGTTGAACACCAGAGGATGGCACTTTTTGCTTCTGCAGGTTTTCTACAGCTGTCTCCCATTTTTTATTTTCCTGCTTTACTTGCTCAAGCATATCATGAGTCTGAACTGCCTGTTGCCCTGCTAAAAGAGCTTGGGCTTTCCAGTGCTCAACTGCCCAGGTTGCCTCTTCTACTTCCCCTGTTTTTTCCATTACTTGTTTGGCCAGCATGCTGTCTAAGCCATCTCACTGCCATAGACATGAGTTGCAAAATTCTTGCTATTTTACTTTTATTACTATTTCTCAGAGCCTCGGTTTATACCATCGCTCTACATATGCCAGTTCATGTTTTCCCACTCTCTTTTTTAAATTCATATGGACTCCCCTTACTGGCAATCCAGTGGGTCCAAGAGTTATCAATCTCCATGGGGATCATAAGGAAGGGGATCAGGGGGTTCCCTAGCTCGAGGTTTTCTGCCATGTTAGATTGTGATTCTTACAGCGGACAGCTCACTTACTCACCAGATCAGCGGTCGGGGTCACCAGTGTTGTCAGATGCTACCGGTGTTGTGCTCTGCTCTGTTCAATGTTGATATCACTCAGCTGCGTGCGTGTGTTCTCTCTGTGTGCTGTCCCAGCTCTGCGCAGATAGCTGACACAGCAGACCTGAAGAGAACCCCCAATGACCACAGAGTCTAGTAAAGTACGAAGGCACGTCGGCCAGGTTTATTGCCGTATGGACACAATAGTAGTTCCCTGTAGATTTCTTAGTCTAACTCAGGGCATGCTATGAGAAAGTGCCTCTTGGCAATGGACTCGGCTCAGTCAGTGGCGGGACTTTCCACTGCCGCCTCGGCCGGACAAAGACACCGCCCCAGAAATGCATTCTTATACAAAGGTACAAACAAGTTACACATCACTCCTGACGTATTGAGGTGCAACCCCTCTACACAGCAAGGTACAACCCTCTACGTAGTAAGGTGCCGCCTCTCACCTTGTGCATGTTGGTTCGAACAAAACAACTCTATCCATCATATTACCCTTTTGCCCCTGTCATTGGGATGGGTTAGCCTGTTCCTTGTTATCTGTGGAATGTTCCAGTATAGAGTGTTCTGGTACCATGTTTATGCTTCAATACACTATGTGGATATATGTTTATGCAACATCAGCCCTTTTCTTGCCAGCTTCTGTGAGCAGGGCCTGCCTCTGGCTCACAGCTTAACTTTGCTTTATGTTAGCAAAGTCTTGACCATTACTTTAGTTCAGGCCTCAGGCCTCAAACCAGGCCTCTGATACCAAAGTTTATATCTCAAGGCCTCCTCTTACTACAAGAGAGAGGGTTGCACCATGTCTCTGCAATAGACGGAGGTGTGAGGATGCAAATGTACCCCTCTGATGAGAGTGTTCCAGGTCCCCCTCTGTGCCCAGGAAACAGAGGAGATGAGTTGCAAAAGTCACCAAATACAACACTTTAGCTCAATCTGTAGCAGCTGATGCTTTTAGCTCTAGAGGTTCCCAGTTCAACCTCCAGTGTGTTAGCCAAGAAGGTGGACATCCCACTAGATGACTTGTAAGGTTTGGGGGTAATGGAGGAATGCAAGGAACCATTGATGTGTGCAGTGAGGTCCCACCCTCTAGTAACTAGTTGTGCCTGCCAAGGAGAAAAAATGTTTTTAGTTAGTTCCCACAGAATCTCCTGAGAAGGGTCTGTGATACCAGAACCAGACTGGGGAAAAATGTTCCCAGGGAGGGTGAATGCCTTGTCGTTGCTTTGGACTTTGCCACAGAACATTTAGGGAGGAGGTTGTGAAATCAGAGAAAGATGAAGAGGGAGAGGGGAGAACTGCTGGGAAGAGGAATTTTTTTGTTTGTTTTGAAATTTGAATCATGCCAAGTAGTGGAAGATTACATCTGCCCTCATGCCAACTCCCACAAGGGGACACACTGGAGTTTGTTTTCATTACGAAACTTGACAGTAAATTTGATCACATCTGATACCAGAAGAACATGCTGAGTAAACAGGGAAGTACTGTCTAGCATATATAAAGCTCCTCAAAACAGCCATCTTCTAGGAGAAGGGAAGCTGAAGACAGGTGAGTAAAATATTAAGCTAATTCAGAGTGGGAGCTATTCTGAATTCTGTTCATTAGAAAATCCTCTGGGTAGTAATGAAAGACCACATAAGTTTACCCTACTTGAGTAAAGACTCCAGGATTTGTCCTTTAGGTAAAGTCTACACTATGAGCTAGGAGTGTGAGTCTCAGCTCACATAGACATAATCCCTCACTCTTTTCACTCTAGGGCACTAAAATCAGTTGTGTTGTCATAGGAATATGGACAGTGGCAAGCAGCCACATGGGCTAGTTGTGCCAAGTAAAAACCTGCCTGAACTCCATGGGTATGTACTTAGCACGGCTAGCCCATACGGCCACTTGCCACTGACTGTGCTGCTGCAGCTACATCATTATTTTTAAAGCATTTACTTGATGAGACCTAGCAAGAGAATGTCTATGAAAGCTGGGAATCACACCCCTAGCTCATAGTGTATATATACCCTTAGTGGTTATTACTATGTCTCTGCTGTACAGTGAATAGAAGAGATGAGGCACGTGTTGATTATAGATCACTTTAGAGAAAACCAGAGTTCTGGAGCTGCTAAAAAAATTGGAGATGATAATCTCCTGTGCTCTGCTCATAGAAATAATAACAGTTAGCAATCAACTGCACAGTGGGTGTAGGGGACCCTGACATAGAATAAAGGTGCATTTGTAGCAGCAGCAGGTCACCTTAAACACTATGAATGTTACTAATTCCAGATCAAATATTATGGGGGTTTGTATTTTGAAGTAAGCTAGTAAGATGCTACAGAGACACATTATGATCAAAATTAAATTATTACAACTTGTTGTGTTGATTCTCTCAGATTTTTTCTACATTGAAAGGACCTTATTTGTGTGCCGTGTCAAAGAGAGGCAGAGTTATTATTGTGCCCTCAGTCCCAGTATTTATACACTAATACACAAAATTCCCTTCTATCTCAGTACTTGCTCATTCAGTGAAGAAAGTCCCCATCATTTCTTTGTATTTCTTCATAGTGGTACTGTACATTTAGATATTTTGGTTTCTCTGCAGACCTGGATTTATTTTCTGACTCTCTCGGGTGCTTGAGAAGAACCGCTCCCATGCTACTAACGCTGATGATTCTGGGCCTTGCTGCCCTTTTTGGTGAGTTTGAGGTCCATGTCTATTTCACTAAGCTCACTGCCAAAGCAACAGTGTAAAGAGATGATTGTAAGAATGGGGAGATATAAGAGACTAAGGCATTTTTCTGACCACTCCTACAAAACCTAATTATGGATATGGAAGAATGAGTTTGGTGCAATAGCAAATGGAATATAATATAAACTATATTCGACAATGCAGCTTTCAGTACCAAGGATGACTCTTGCAAGCAGTGAGAATCAGGTGTTCTCAGTGAGAAGCACTGGGGTGTAGCGGTCAGGACACTTTCATGTCTGGCCTCTTTTAAAGACCAGTGAAAGACACATCTCTGCACCGGCCTTCCCCCTCAACTGAGGCAGTGTCTTCTGGCAAACAAGTCCTCCTCTCCACAAGATCTTTTTCCAAAACAACTCACAATGGAATGTACCCATCTCAAAGTGGACCAGAGTCTGGTTTATGACTTCGAATTCTCTTAGCTTTACTTATGTTCACAATAGGTGCTTACTGTAAAATATCTGCATTTAATTTTTCAGGTACTTCTGAGAGTCAGACTGGATGCTTTGGTAACATAAACAAGGTTGATACCACTGGGGCTTCCTGTAAAACTGCAAGACAAGAAGGTTTAGATTACTGTGGTGAGTATAATTCTGCTGCTTTGTTGCTGTACTTCAGCATACAGATTCGTCACAATGATCCATAGTACTTTACACCTTCAAAGGACTTTACAAGCATTAATTGATTAAACTTCACAACAACATTCTGATTGGCTAGTATTATTCTCCTCATTTCACTATGAAACTAAGGGTTTGGCTACACTTGCAGCTGTACAGCACTGGGAGTTAAAGCTGTCTTCCTACAGCTGTGTAGGGAAAGCGCTGCAGTGTAGCCACACTGACAGATACCAGTGCTGCAGTGTGGCCACATTTGCAGCATTTGCAGCGATGTTGGGAGTGGTGCATTATGGGCAGCTATCCCAGCATTCAAGTGGCTGAAACGTGCTTTTCAAAAGACGGGGGTGGGGTGGAGTATGACAGGGAGCGTGGGGGAGAGAGAGAGAGTGGATTTTTGGAGCCGACACTGTGTCAGCAGCTGCCTTGCAAATTCTGACCACTTCCCCCACCCCTCTCTCATTCATTCTTAAATGCAAATAGCCTTCAGACCAGATAAGCAGCTGCTCCGACAGACTCTCTCCCCCCTACCCCCTGCCGTGCTGTTTCTCTCCTCAAGCAAACACTGGCTGTGGACATTCCCTGCCTGCCTCTGCTTCAGCAAACAATTGCTGTGTTTGTTTTTTAGATAAGCAGCTCTGGGAGCCCCAAGTTCACAACAAAACAAAGAGAATTCTTTAGTTAAAAGCATTATGGGAAAATTCCAGAGGTCAGTTACCGCGTAGTAAGATTAATCACTGTTTACACTGGCACTCCAACGCTGCAGCGCCAGCGCTGTTCTCTTTATTCAACTCGTCCATGTGGTGTACAACCAGCACTGTAGCCAGAGAGATACAGCACTGTATGTGCCTTGCCAGTGTGGACGGGGAGTAAGTTGCAGCGCTGTAAACCCACTACCAGCGCTGCAACTCTCCAATGTAGCCAAGGCCTAAGACAGAGAGGAAGACTTAATAAAACCTTGGGATGATTATGGTCCAGAAATTAAAAAATCAATGTTTACACATGTCTTGATTCTTTAGGTGTCCAACTTCAGACATTTAGGGCCTAGTTATCAGAAGTGTTCACACAAGCACCTCTAATTAAACTTATCAGGAGCTGTGAATGTTCAGATTCTCTGAAAATCAGACCCAAGGTATCTCTGATTAAAGTATCCAAAATTAACAATCACTTTTTAAAATTTGAACCAAGTGACTTTCCCAAGGCTGTTGAGCAAACAGTGGCAGAGCTGGGAGTGGTACTGATAAATTCCCGATCCCATTCTCTTGGTTAGTCCTCATTATGCCACACCAGTTACTTGCACATTAGATCAACAGTTTATCTGGTACTGTCGGAAAATCAAAGGCACTCCCTATTCTTTTACTCTACAAATAAAATTGGACTTAATGCCAAACCCTTCTATTGTGGGTAGGATTGAGATTCCCTCCTCATTTAGCATGAAATGGTGCTGAGACTCCAAAAGAAAATGAGGCAAAAGTGCAACTATTGGGAACGACTGTCTCTAATTGCAGTTGTCCCCCTCTACATAAGTCTTCTGCGTCTGTCCCTAAGAATCCCACCATTTTGAATCCCCCTCTTACCTTTGAAGCCCCATATTACAGTCCTGTTCTTCTGGCCACAGAGGGGTAGATGTGACTCCTCTCAGCAACTCTCAACGTCACTCCTGCATCGGTCAGACACCGATAGGTTGCTGTCAGTTTCTCTTCAGAGGCTGAGCATGCTCCCCACTCCAACTCCTCCCAAGCCTACTCACCTTCATTTTGGGACCTAAAGAAATAGGAATTAAACCACCTTTTACACATTAATTACACAAGGCAAAATTACTTTTTGCCTTGCTTTCACAACGCACATAACTTTCACAAAGGTTCTCACATGGCAGAACAGAGCTTTCGGCTTTTAAAATCTCATATTGGCTTAATAATCTTAAAGAAAACATGTTTACTTTTACATTTATTACAGGAGGTCCTGCATCAGAAAAGATTGCTGAGAGGGACTTAAATAATATGAACAAATATAAAGCCATCATTAAGAGCGCTGGCAAAAAAAAATGTGTAGATCCAGCAGTGATCGCTGGTATCATCTCTCGGGAGTCACATGCTGGAACTCTCCTAAAGGCTGGCTGGGGCGATAACGGCAATGCATTTGGTTTGATGCAGGTCAGTAATGATCAATAAACTAGGAATAAAATACTACTGTATATCCATGTGTTTTAACAGAGAAAGCCTGCTTCATTTCTCACTAGTGCAGCTCAGGCTGAGATTGATACTCGGCACGCTATTATATAGGGTGACCAGATGTCCCAATTTTATAGGGACAGTCCCAATTTTGGGGTCTTTTTCTTATATAGGCTCCTATTACTCCCCACCCCATCACGATTTTTCACACTTGCTGTCTGGTCACCCTACTATTAGAAAACGAACTATTGCTGAGGCAGCAACACATTGCACGGACATATGTCAGACCTGGGGTTATAGAAGCTGATTCTTGTGCTTCAGTTTGAACATCAGTTAATTCTGTGGGTTAATGGAGCTCCCTGAAGAGGCTGTGCATTTTATGCTTCTATACAAGAAAAGTGAAGTACTTAGTGGCAGCAGCAAGTTTGAGAGAGAGCATCAGACAAAAAGACAGGTGAAAACTGGCAGGCTCAGAATGACAGGGCAGGCTTTATCCACAGTCTTATGCCACTGAGTCCTTAGTGATAATAATAGATTTAAAAATATGCACTTGGCCAACACCACAGTGTACATACTTCTTCTGATAAGACTGTCAGTGATAATCCAACAACAAAAGAACAGAGTGTAATTTTATGGTTCATTTTGAACTTTTGCATTTCTTTGAATTTAGCCAGGCCCCTGTCCTCTGTGGCATTCTATGTTTGTAATGAAGTCAGTGAGACTACTCAGAAGAATTACAACCTTTAAGGAGGAGAAGTAAAGATTTTCTGGATAAAGCCCCTAATTTCCTCCGTGGGTCAGGAGATGTGGCCCACATACTGCAGCACCAGACAGTAGACCAGTGGTAGGTAGCCAAATGCACAACTACAACTTGAAATGGAAAAGAAGCAGCATTTTAAGATACGTTTTTTTCGTTAGCACAGTCCAACATTCTATCCTCGGTGTCTGTGCTCAGGGCACAGCAAAAAGTGCAGTGGAGGTCCATGGACATTAAAGACCAAAACTGATTTATCAAACAAAATTTGACAACTAAAAATATGTAGAGGATATTGAGAGGGAAATAAACTGCATAAACATATCCTCTTTCCCCTCGGCTCTTCTAGGTTGATAAAACCACCATAGTATTGTTGGACGGTGGAATGGTGAAGATCATCTCCTTGATGCTACACAAATCCTTATCGATATGATTAAGGGAATCCAGAAAAAATTCCCCAGATGGACAAAGGAACAACAGCTGAAAGGTATAGTGTAGATTTGTATAGGGATTAAGGGAAAATCTCTGGCAAAAATTATGTTTAAAAGCTTCTTTGTTTCTGACACTCTAGAATAATAAGCATTTAAAAGAATCTCACATAATTTTTCACCACTGATGCTGTTTGTCTGCTTCTTGATTTCATCTAGTTTGAGTGGTGTCCCATTCTTTAGCATAGTGTTGTATGATGGGTTTATATACACTGCATGGGGAATATTTATAATCCTCACCCCCACCCAAAAAAAACCCCCCAAAACCCCCAGTTTATATTGACTGTGTTAGCTACTCTGATGTTTCATTTCAGGTGGGATTTCTGCCTACAATGGAGGACTAGGAAATGTCCGAAGTTATGAAAATATGGATAGGGGCACACCCGGCGATGATTATGCCAATGATGTCGTTGCACGAGCCAAGTTTTATAAGAGAAAAGGATATTGAATCTGAGAGTTCTCTTCTTTCAGATAAATTGTGGCGCATATGATTATCTGTCTGATGTACATTAGAGACACTGTATGTTTGGGGGAAGATTAAAACCTGTATCCTGAAAATCCTTATTGATGCATATAGGCCCACTGACTGCAGTGGGAAGAATTGCTTCAATAAGGGTTTGCAGTCTCAGGCATCAGATTTTTAAATTATGCAATCAGTAAACATTAGTTATATGGTAACTTTAAAACATTTGGTCTCTATCTGACCAAGGAATCATTAACCAGAGTATTGATAATATCCTATCCTATTCTGATTATTTCTCTGATTTATTAAAGCTGCTCTGTCTAGCTATTGTTAGTCTTCTACCTTCCCATTTTTACTCATATATATATTTCAATATCTGCTGTTGTCTTAAGAAATAAAAAGGGGAAAGTAATCTCTTTGGGGAAGGAAAAATGTATTTTCAATCTTTTTGTGATTTAGTTCGACAATTTATTTTTTATTGTTTAACAAATGAAGCAAGACTCCAATGCTCATCTTTTCAGTTGCATTAACAAACATTTGATAAGGACAAGAATACATTTAAAGCAGATAAATTTCAAAGGGAATCAAATGAAAGAAATTTGTGCTACCTGAGATTATGGCTTTTTTGCTGCTTTCAAAGGCCTTAACATCTCATTCAATGAAAAGGAATGATAACCTGCTTGAGAAAACATTAGTACTATCCAGTACAGCATGTCTTACAGTCTTTTGACTTTAAGATTGAACACTTTTTCTGGAGTGCATTTAGAATCCACTTGTTCCCAATGTACATGAGAGCTACAGAATAAGAAGCATTTTTGAAAAGCTGGTCAATTTATTTAGGACCCTAAGAGCCTGAACCAATGTCCATTGAATCAATGGAAAGCTTGCTATACTATAAACAGAAGAGAAACAATTCATGTTGGCATATAGACCCTCATCAATCTCTCTGCCAAGATGGAAAACTCGTCAAATTCCATATTCCTGAAAACTCAGGCGATCATTCTGGCTTCATGGACATACGTTATACAAACAAACAATCTAAAAGGTAACATTACTGATAAATATTCAACTCATAATACAACTCATAGCTTGTTGGATTCCACTTGTCCAGTCAAACACGATAATTTCTCATACCAGTAGTCTCCATTGTCAATATTTTCAACCAAAGTTAACCATGAGCATGTGTCTATCTTCAGAGCCATAGAAGCATGTGTAACCATGTTTCCTGATGGAATACCTGACAAAAAAACACCAACAAAAATCTGTATTTCTTTTTCCTAAATGGAAAACCATCTTCATCAGTGCATTTAGTATGCGCTGAAATACTAAATGGCTTAATAAGTATTTTCACTTGCGTCCTCTTAATCTATATGTAAAGATTCTAGCAAACAACAGCCTGCAGTAGAACCACCCCGTAAGCACTCCAGCTCACAGATATAGCCCATGATTTGTTTGTCTCTGCAACGGAGTGTATTCGACCTTTGCAGTGCTATTCTGATGGCCCTGCAGTCCTACTGCACCCCAGTCCAAGAAGGAGCAAGCTGGAAGGACAAGAGCAGTAGAGTTGGATGCTCCAAGCTTGCCTAGAGATATATGTCTAGAGTGGTCATTTTGGAAGCCATAGAGTCCCAGTCCTCCATGGGTTAGAAGGGCTAGCAACAGCCAATGTGGGCCCTGCTGGCCCAGATAAAAGTAGCTGCCTGGCCTTAGCAGTTCAGTGCCTGACTGGGACCAGAGGGGCAAGGAAGGGTGCTCCTCTCTGCCAAAGGAACTGGAGGGATAGACAGGTTTGTCTTCTGGCTGCATTTTGCATAGCTGGGTTTTCAGGGAGAGAGAGGACCTAAGAACTTTAACCCTGAGATAAGGATGAAGCTAAAAGGGCTAGGTAGGAAGAGACCCAGGAAGAAGCAGCAACTAACTAAATTGAGAAATATGTGGCTGTTGTTTATAGTGGGAAGCCCTGGGTGCTCCTGTTGGCCACAGGTAAAGTGACATAAATCCCAAGAAGGGGATAGAACTTCTTTGGCAGCCTGAACGAAGGGCTTAATTTAAAGGGTTCAGAGCTGTGGCTGAAGATCCTAGTGAAGGCAGATAGACCATTTATTTATTGGCCTCTTTAATACCCTAGAAGGGGCCCAGTTGGAATTTGTGACTTGACTGGAGGACTAGAGAGCCACCAAAGACCCAGCTGGGGTCAGCCAGGTGAGAAAAGGACTGTGATACCACACACCGTTGCTCAGAGGTGAGGGCCCCATTACAACTTGGTACTCGAAGTGGGTTTTTGAGGGTTGTCCACTGAAACAAGGGTAGGGGAAAAATTTAAAAATTGAAGCATTGATGAGACTTCTATCCCAGCAGCAGCATAGCTCTGCTGAAAATCAGCAGCTACTAGCTGAAAGTCAGCAAGAGGCCCAGCAGGCTGCCCAGCAACATCAGGCTGTGCTCCTGGAGGTGCTTCAGCTGCACTAGCAGCAGAAACAGGAACAGCGATTTCAGGAGTCACAGTTACAGTGGCTAACTAGCTCAGTCCCTGTGACATAGATATAATCTGGGACCATATAGAACATGGTTGCAACCAAGGTCCTGTAGTGGCACCGAATCTTATGTAAAGGGGGTCATATAAGGTGTCTAAGATCAGGTTATGGGTTGCAGGTTATAATTATGCTGTCTATATGTATGTATCATTTTGTAGTTGAAGTTATAAGTATAGGCTCTATACTGTCCATATTTCAAATTTGTGCTATGCTTCTGGGTGACACCCTGGACAAGTTGGTGTTAGCTCTGCCTTGCCTGCTTGATGGCCCATTAAGGACCATCAGCTATACAATTGACCCACTGAGAGAAGGCAGATACACCTTGTAACTCAGCAAAGTATGCAGGGACTTGCCCATGTGACTCCAGACTCCATTTTGCTGTAATTTTCCACAGTAAGGACAAAGAGGGTCTTACACCTGGAAAAGCCTATATAAGGCTGATGCCTCATATCCATCTTGTCTTCAATCCTGCTTCTTGCCTCTGGAGGAACTTTGCTACAAACTGAAGCTCTGAACAAAGGACTGTTGACCCATCCCAGTGGGGGATGTACTCCAGAGACTTGATTTGAACCTGCAGTTTATTCCATCACTGCTACAAGCCTGAACTAAGAACTTTGCCATTACTGTATGTAATTGATTCCATTTAACCAATTCTAGCTCTCATCTATATCCTTTTCCTTTTATGAATAAAGCTTTAGATTTTTGATTCTAAAGGATTGGCAACAGCGTGATTTGTGGGCAAGATCTAATTTGTATATTGACCTGGGTCTGGAGCTTGATTCTTTGGGATCGAGAGAACTGTTTTCTTTTACTGGGGTATTGGTTTTCACAACCATTTATCCCCAGGACAAGTGGCACTGGTAGTGAAACTGGGACACTGGAGTGTCTAAGGGAATTGCTTGTGTGACTTGTGGTTAGCCAGTGGGGTGAAACCAAAGTCCTCTTTCTTTGGCTGGTTTGGTTTGCCTTAGAGGTGGAGAAACTCCAGCCTTGGGCTGTAACTGCCCTGTTTAAGCAATTGGTCCTGAATTGGCACTCTCAGTTGGATCCCGCCAGAACCTCATTGTCACAGCCCCTCCAAATTTGTTGAACCCCAGACCAGGGATACCCTTGGCCAAGCTGGGGCCCCATGACAACCCGCAGGCCTACCTCGTCACATCTAAGCATGTGGCCACAAACACATCCTGGAGTACAGAAACCTGGGCCATCCACTTGGGCGCTTTCCTTTCCAAGGAAGTCCAGGTGACCTGCCATGCTCTAGATGAGGAAACAGCTAGAGATTATAATGCAGTGAAAGCCGTCATGCTTGACTGGTTGGTCAAGAAACATAGTGATGTAGATTTCAGTCGAAGCCTTTTGCCCCAGGGACTTATATGCAGGCAGTAGTCCAATGTCTTAAGGACTGGGCCACCTAATGGCTCCATCCAGGGACCCACATGACTGCAGAGATTATAGATGCTATAATATTAGAGGAGAATTTAGATATATTGCCAAGAGCAATTAAAACATGAGCTCAATGGCAATAGCCCCAACTTGCTTACCACCATAGCCCATCTTATCAAGGATTATTTACTGGCCACCTGGCCCAGCCAGATCCCTTGGTTGAGGTCAGACAACTGAAAGACCCAGTTTATGAGGAAGGATACCTTGGAGTTCTTAAAAAACCCAGAGGGAAGCCCCTCTAGACTTGGCTTGGTCCCCGAAGCCTCTGTCATGGTGCTTGCTGACTATCTCGCCATGGACCCAATCCGGAAATGCCAAAGAGAAGGGGTCAGACGGAGCCTACTAACAACCAGTGATATGCTTCTGCTGTGGAAAGCCAGGACACCTCAGTCAGTCATGGAGTGTCACTTCCTAGAGTGGGGTTTTTTGGAATAGTAGTGATGGCCTTGACTTGGACCAGTGTCATAAGGCATGTGCAGCACAAGTTGATGGAGGGAGGAGCACTGTGGTGAATTCAGGGTGCTCCCAAACTTTAATTCCAGAGTCTTGTTCAATCCTAGTGCATTCCAATATAACTACCCCGTGAAGATGACCAGTGGACATAGAGACGTCTACTCCTGTCCCACAGTGTGGGTGCAGCTGAAGGTCAGCAACCACAAAGCAAGAATTCAGGTCGGCGTAATGAAGAGGTTTCCCTATGATATTTTAAACATGAGAGACTGGCAACAGTTCCCCTCATTGCTATCTACTCAGTTAGGTTCTGCACTCAAGCTGTTCTGGCTGAAACAGCCCTCCCAGCAGTTGGAAGATATTTTTCTCACATTGAAATCCAACCTTTGGGAGGAGCCTGCTCAACCTAGGAAACATAAAAAGACTAGAAGACAATGCCAGGAGGAAGGGAAAGCCTGGTTACAGGGGAGATGGAACTAGGGGAGCCCACTCAATGGGTGAATGATATCCAGCCAAAAGGTGGAGACATCTTCTGATCAGGAAGAACCCCTACTGGAGAACCACCCATCTGACTTAGAGCTATCCTGTTTAATGCAGGCCCATGATTTCGTGGGCGGAAGGAAAACACCACCTTGAGAGAGGGAATGGTTATTGCAGGCCGAGGGATTTACTGGCCGCTGCTTCCAGCAGCCCCCATTGGCCTGCAGTGGCGAACCGTGGCCAATGGGAGCCACGATTGGCCGGACCTGTGGACGGAGCAGGTAAACAAACCAGCCTGGCCCACCAGGGGCTTTTCCTACACAAGCGGCAACCCCCAGTTGAGAAACAGTGGATTAGATAGAGTATCATATTTCGCACAGGAGAATCTGGGGCAGGCTTAACAAACCCAGGCCTGTCATTATAATAAGGAAGTGTGATGTTCCACTCTATATGATTTTAAGGAAATATGCTAATGAGTGTGAATATAATGTAACTGGAATATGTTTCATGCAAAAGGTCTCTTATAAGGTATCGTTACAAAGCTTATAATCTACTGAGAGTGGTCATCCTATTTATATGTATGCATCATTCTTGCATCTGAAACTAGAAATATGGAATATAACTCCGAGGGCCTATTGTAATTATGCAAAGTGTGGGCCATTAATGGTGGTTTGGAATCTTGATGGGTCCCATCAACCAGGACAATTGACTGTAGATAGCTCTGTTTGCTTGCAGGCCTTCCTGTGAGTCAGGCTGGGAGGAATGAAGTCTTGGAGTCTTACAGTGACACGTGATCATGTCACCTGAACAGGAATCCATCTTTAAGCTGGTGCTTTTCCACTGAGAAGGAGGGGTGGGAACCTAGAGAGGGACAAAGGATTCCTGCCTTATGCAAAAGATATATAAGTGGGTGGAACAGAACAAAGGGGGCTGCAATCATGAGATATCCCCTAGCTACCACCTGAGCTAGAAAAGGCCTGTACCGGGGAAAGGATTGGGCCCAGACTGGAAGGCATTCAGTCTGTGATAGAAGCTTATTGAAACATCTGAGGGTGAGGTTTTATCTGTATTCAGTTTTCTTACTCTAGTAGGCTTAGACTTGCGTGTTTTATTTTATTTTGCTTGGTAATTCACTTTGTACTGTCTGTTATTACTTGGAACCACTTAAATCCTACATTTGTATTTAATAAAATCACTTTTTACCTATTAATTAACCCAGAGTATGTATTAATCCGGGGGGGAGAGGGGCACAAACAGCTGTGCATATCTCTCTATCAGTATTATAGAGGCTAAACAATTTATGAATTTATCCTTTATAAGCTTTATCCAGGGTAAAACTGATTTATTTGGGGTTTGGACCCCATTGGGAGCTGGGCCTCTGAGTTTTGGAGACAGGAACACTTCTTAAGCTGTTTTCAGTTAAGCCTGCAGCTTTTGGGGACATAGTTCAGACCTGGGTCTGCGTTTGTAGCAGGCTAGCATGTCTGGCTCAAACCAGGCAGGGCACTGAAGTCCTAAGCTGTCAGGGAAAACAGACTCAGAGGTAGTCAAAGCACATCAGGTGGCAGTCACAAAGGGGTTTCTGTGATCCAACCCGTCATAGCAGCATGTAATGAGTTGGATCACAGAAAACTCCTTGGGAACTGCCAACTGATATTCTGAGACTATCTCTGAGCCCGCACATATGCGATAGCCATTGGCAGTCAGTGGCACGGGGGCTGTAGGAGACATGTCCAGGAGAAAAGGGGGCAGGGTTACCACTAGCAGCTGCACTTTTAGTTGTAAGAAGCGAATACTGTGCTACAGACATAGCTTACAGCAGCCCCTTATCTAGTCCTAATTTAAGAGCAGCCTGTAGATGTCACACAATGTTATGAGAGTTTGTTGGTTGGCTTTCAGTACATCAGATCTCTCTGGTGCCCTTAAACATGTTAGACTTCCAGCAATACAAGAGAAAATATGGCCCTACATGATTTATCCCAAAGTGGTTGTTATTGGCTTGGCTGTAGCATGCCTGCGAGCAATAAGGCATCTGCAGTTTATTCGGACTTCTCTACAAAAAAACCAATGTAATTGAAGGGAAGGAAAAGATACTAGGTGTTGAATATGTCTCCAATGAGCACCCATATAAATAGTCATAAAAATGGCAAACATCTGCACAGTATGTGTAAAGGATGTTGGCATACTATAAAAGGGGGTTGTACACAGCAGCAGTAGGTCAAGATGACTATTAATGACTCAATTTAACAGGAGAAGCTATTAATAAATTCTAATTACAACAGCAATTAAAATGAGGCCCAATAGTTACTAGAATTCATATTCTGAAGTAAGGAATTGTATAAGGCCTTCCAAGAGGCAGCAAACACTCTGAAGTTTAACAACACGGAGTGATGAGTGCCTGCATTTCAGACACTGAGTGCTGAGTTTAACTGAGTATTGGGACACATTGTTTTACTCCTCAAAAACAATTGTAAAGATTGAAGCTGCTCAGCTGTGCAGTGCACCAAACCGGGAAGGTGCCAATGGCGTACACCATTTTGAGGTAGCGCCGTAGGTACTACAACAGCTAGGCCTCGTAGGCACCTGCCCTGGCGAGCCCCAAAACCACTCAGACACACGGCTCAGGGAAAGGGTGTTTTACTAGGTCTGGCAAGAAAGGGAAAGTTTAGAAAAAACCTGGGTACGAGACTTAAACATGCACAATTTAGAGTAAACAATAGCAGTTCTTGTTTGGGTCTCTGGCACAGTCCAATTTTGAGTTAGGGGCTCTTCAGACCTAGTGCCTGGGGTGCCCTCTCCAGTCCAGTCTCTACTTGAAGCAAACAGGTGCTTACAGATTTGCAGGCCAGGCTCAGTTAGTCTCTGTCATTGGGGCCCCCCTTCACTGACTCCCTGCTTAGCCACTGCGGCTCCCCGCGTAAGCCCCCTGTAGCCCTGCATCCAGCTGTAACATCCCGTAGTCACAGCCAGTTCCACACGCAGCTCTGCATACTATTCCTGGTGAATTGCCTCTGTAACTGGCTTCTCCGCAGTGCAGCTCCCGGCTTGCCATGCGGCTCCTGCTTCCACTTCTCCGCAGCTGAGGCTAGATATACAACTGCTGATCCCAAACAGAGCCCAGACACTTCCAGGTGTGGGACCTTTCCCTTTACCTGGTCAGGAAGAAGGGAATATGCAGTGGGAAAGAGCTGATGAGAGTTGTAGTCCCGTTTAACAGTCCCATCACATTTTTAACACACTAAAAAAAGCAGTTTCCTTTTTTTCTGAAGTGCCAATCAGTAAATTAAAGGTAACGATTTTGAGGGGGAAGAGTGTAGAAGTGAATCATTCAAAATGGATGCAAATATGATTAGCTATTTTTTAAAAATGATCCAATCACAGCAATGAAATTAGTGCTGCTGATATAGACTCTGGATTTATGGATTATTACAACAATCTGTAATCCATTATCCCCTCTTTTTTGTCCCCTGACTGCAGAGGTGTTAATGGGCCACTTCACCTTGAATGGTCTCTTAGAATGTGTGTTAGCTACTTATCCTAAATAATCTGTTGTATCTTGTGTTTAGCTGTGCCATTCTGAATACTTTCCCCAAATCAGAAAAGAACTCTGTGCAGCTTGAAAGCTTGTCGCTCTCACCAGAAGTTGGTCCAATAAAAGATATTGCCTCACCAGCTTGTCTCTCTAATAGGCTTGGGTTATCACAATTACAACAACATTGCAAATATGAAGCTCTTATTTAGTTTCAATGAGTTAAGAGCTGCACATGCATATATTCTTGCATGTTATTGTGCTTAAGGGTTATGTTAGCTCACACACTCTTGCTGAGTGTTGCTTTACTATATGAAAATAAAGCTCAGCATGCTTTAGAAATCAGTATGCAATCTGTAGTATTTGTACCCTAGCTAACTAACTGTAAAGTCACTAAAAAGAACGAGGAGTACTTGTGGCACCTTAGAAACTAACAAATTTATTTGAGTGTTAGCTTTCGTGGGCTAAAACTCTCTTCATTGGATGCATGCAGTGGAAAATACAGTAGGAAGATATATATACACAGAGAACATGAAAAAATGGGTGTTGCCAAACTAACTATAACGAGAGTAATCAATTAAGGTTGGCTATTATTGCAGGAGAAAAAAAACTTTTGTGTGATAATCAGGATGGCCCATTTCCAACAGTTGACAAGAAGGTGTGAGTAACAGTAGGGGGAAAATTAGCATGGGGAAATAATTTTTACTTTGTGTAATGACCCATCCACTCCCTAGTCTTTATTCAAGCCTAATTTAATAGTGTCTAGTTTGCAAATTAATTCCAATTCTGCAGTTTCTTGTTGGAGTCTATTTTTTGAAGTTTTTTTGTTGGAGTATTGCAACTTTTAGGTCTGTAATTGAGTGACAGGGAGGTTGAAGTGTTCTCCGACTGGTTTTTGAATGTTATAATTCTTGAGGTCTGATTTGTGTCCATTTATTCTTTTGCGTAGAGACTGTCCGATTTGGCCAATGTATATGGCAGAGGGGCATTGCTGGCACATGATGGCATATATCACATTGGTAGATGTGCAACACCTATTGTTTCATGTTCTCTGTGTATATATATCTTCCTACTGTATTTTCCATGACATGCATCCGATGAAGTGGGTTTTAGCCTACGAAAGCTTATGCTCAAATAAATTTGTTAGTCTCTAAAGTGCCACAAGGACTCCTCATTCTTTTCGCTGATACAGACTAACACGACTATCACTCTGAAACCTGGAAAATCACTAAATGTCAAATAACTTGCTTTAACAAAAGTCTTTTTTGCTGCAGTAAGAAGGATATATGTAATGAGTGCTTAATTTGCCATGAAAGAGATGCAAAGTAAAAACTATTTCCCCATGCTAATTTCCCCCTACTGTTACTCACACCTTCTTGTCAACTGTTGGAAATGGGCCATCCTGATTATCACTACAAGCAATTTTTTTACATCCATAACTGATGCCGCAATCCCAGAGGTGCCAGGGGTATGAACTGCCAAGCCTAGAAGTGCTGGGGTTCTGCCCTGTCACAAATTAAGCACTGTATGTAATGTCTTTGATCGGTTCCTCATAGAATTATACAGCTGTAGTGCTGGAATTATTCATAATATTTGAAATTTTTAACAATGATATGGGAACACTAACTTATCCATAAATTCCTTTATTAAAACCGAAGGTCAAATGGTATGCATACAATTGCTCTAACCATGCCTAAAAAGCTTAACACCTATATGCAATTTACTACATCCAAACAGTAATGAAACATTTTAAGCATTTAACCAAGATACTTACAAACAGCTAAACCCAGGGTTCTTAGACCCCTATTGGTCAGCTCAAGTGTGATTAGGCAGGTGTTAGCAATGAACCCTTTAAGAGTTTACTTTTCACCCCATGGCACCCTTTCAGAAAGAAGTGATTTCATTGCCAGTTACTGACTTCAGCTAGAAATCAATTTGAGACAATTGACCCTTATTTCGAGTCCTAATCCTGGTAAAATGGACAGCCTCCTTTCTTCTCAAAGCCTTTCCTTTCTTATCTTCTCCCTGACTTCCAGTTTACTAGCAGAACAGTGGGAAGGTTTGGACTTGTTTATTTTAAGACAGTTTTTCTTTGTTTTGTTACTGCAGCTCTCTATTTTATTAGTTTCTTTTGGAACCATACATCCTTCCCACACTACAACTAATACTGCTTATTTGCACAGCTTCTTTTACTTGCTGATTGAGGCCTACTTTACAGCGCACACACACATATGCCAAACTTAAGCTAACTTTAATTTTTTACTTTTTGACTTATCCTACGTGTGGAAAGGGACTTTGGGAGGTCATCAAGCCCAGTCCTCTGCTCTGAAGCAGGACCAAGACTAAGGTAGATTATCACTGACAGGGTTTGTGCAACCTGTTCTTAAAAACCTTCAAAGATAGGGATTCCACAACCTCCCTTGGAAGTCTGTTCCAGACTGTAACTACCCTTATAGTTAGAAAGCGTTTCCTAACATGTAACCTAAATATCCTCTGCTGCAGATTAGGCCCATTAGTTCTTGTCCTACCTTCAGTGGACAATTTATGGCAAAGACAACACATTATGACTTTGTGCTTTATGAGTGTTTGCTATGAGCCTTTTAGTACAAACACAAATTTAATCATTAAAGATGCCCAAGATCTGTTGAAAGACAAATTAATCAAAAGTCTACAACTGGGGGATTAATGGGTGCCTGTGTTTACACTACCAACCAAACTTAAAACTAAGCAAAAAAAGTGATGAAGGATTGTTAGTAGGTGTTAGACTGTCTTTCATAAATCCTCTTTAAACTCACTATATGTGTAAGCAGTGTCAGGATGAGTTCTACCCTGACATCTAGAGGTGAATTATGGGAAGTGCAGAAAGAATGTCAGGAATGTGAAATCTCAAATATTTGCATGGGCACACCCAGCAAGGCAGCCTGGGATGGTTATTTTGACAGCTGAGATCCCCAATTTCTTTGTTATTGGGGCAGGAGGAAAAGAAAAGTGCTGTCACCCTAATTATGTGAATGAGGAACTATTAGACTGCTTTATGACAGAAATGACTCAACCTAAATTAAGTAGTATTTGCTAGACAAGGGACATGGGTTCCAAAAACCAAGTGATTTGAGAGAGGTTGGGGACTGATGTGTGTATCTGATGGTATGGGCCCCTTTTGAGGGCCTGGCACACCAACTGCACATCCGCCTCTCTCCACTGTTAAAGAGTAGAGCTAATTTTGATTCCATTAGGAGTCCATCTAGAGACTGCTCAGCTGAATTCATGTTGGGCCAATGATGCACCAGCACCAGGGCTCCCCTACTAAGAGCTGAAATCACTGAAAGAGCTGATCTGAGAATCACTGAGTGCTGTGTTAACCAGTGGGGGAGACTGAAGAGCTACCATTAAGCAGCTGGCAGAATGGAGCAGTTTGCAGCGTGTTGGAGCAGCCCATGGAACAGTGAGCAGAGTGAAGTGGTTTACAGGGACAGCTGGAGGAGCGGCACAGCTGGTCGTGGTGAAGGCTGCAGCAGAACTCCACAGAAAGGCGGAGCAGTTGGCCTTGGCCCACGTAAGGTGCCCCTTAACACCCTGTGTGGACTCCACCCGCCTCCAGTTCCAGCCAGGCAGGGGGGAGGGTAAAACTCTGCAGATAAACTCTTGAATTCTGGGGTGGCATTGACCACAGACTTTTGAGTTGTTGGACCTTGGGGTGATTGGACTTAAGACCCTAAAGAGGAAAGGACATTGCCAAACGTACTTGGAAGTGGGTTTTTGTTTATGGTTTGTGTATAATCCTATTTGTGGTGTTTCTCCAATGGGATGCCGCATTGTTTCCTTCCTTTATTAAAAGGATTTTGCTACACTCAGACTCCGTGCATGCGAGAGGGGAAGTATTGCCTCCTAGAGGCGCCCAGGGGGGTGTGGTATGTAAGTGTCCCAGGTCACTGGATGGGGGCTCGAGCCGGTTATGCATTGTGTTATTGAACGGAACCCCTGGATACTGAACCCAGCCCTTGTTGCTGCCAACTCAGAGGGGCAGAAGGGTTATATATGTATAAAAAAAGCTAAAGACATTTAGCTATAGACTAGCTATGCCAAGAACCAGAACAGAATTTTTATGAGAATTTGCCACCTGTACAAATTTATTTGGGGTGAGCAGTTTTCCACTTACTGTTTCAGTAAAGATGGAGTGCACACCTCCCTAGGGTTTGTGGTTGGATTAAGGTATCTGGAGTTGTCACTTGTCTATTGGCTCATCTCCTTGGTGGGCTGCTCTGCTGTTCCAACCCATCAAGGAGATGAGCCAATGGAGAAGGGACAAGTCCTGAAACCTGAATCCTAGCAAACCTCTAAGAGATGTGTTCTCCACCTTCATTGAAACGCTAAGTGAATAAAAAGTCCACCCCAAAGGAATTCACTGCAATAGAAATACACGTTCAGCTTCAGAACCTCCTGCACGGATTCCTCAAGCTTCAACTGGTGAGATCACACCTTACATAACTAACCCTTTGCCTTGTACTGACATTTATTTTAATTCTATATTGAAATGCTATTGTAACTAACGGTTTTTAACAGCTTCTCCCAGTAAACCATTAATAGGTGAATTATTATTTCTTTAGACTTTCAGGTCCTAGCTAACCTAGAAAACTCTGACTGGAGAACTAGTGAAATGAAGACATGAGCGCAGACAAAAGAATGAAAATTTAGCAGTTGAGAGGGGAATAGTTTTCTAGTCACTTGTTAATCTCCTGGTTTCATAGGCACTGACTCCGAGGCTGGCACACACATGGAAAAAAAATAGTGGGTGCTCAGCACCCAATGGCAGCCCCACTGATCAGCTCAGCCCGTTCTCCCCACAGTGCCTCCCACTCACCAGTGATCAGCAGCTCAGCAGTGTTGAGGAGGCACTGCAGGGGAAGGGGTGGAACAGGATGGGAAGAGGTGGGGCAGAGTGGAGGGAGAAAGAGGCGAGGTGGGGTAAAGCGGAGGGGGGCTGAGGGAAGGGGTTGAGTGGGGGCCGGGCCTGGGGCAGAGAGACTGTCGTGCATCCCTCAGGACCTCAGGAAGTTGGGGCCTCTGCTTGGTTTCTGCCAAGCCCTCTTTATCTTTAGTAACTAACATTTTGGAGCAAAACACCTTGTTAAAAATTGAATACTGCATTCAGGTGTGAAAGCTCACCCAACAGGTTATCTAGCAAAACCTAGGAAGACCAGAGCTGATTTTCCTGGTATTTCTAAGGTAAAAAACAAGCAGTTGGGAAAAAATATCACAAAAAAACCCCAACCAAATAAAAGACAGCCCCCCACTTTCCAGTCTTCATTACCTATCATAAAGAAGCAAAACAGGACATGAACAGAAGCCTGGCTGGCTTATTCTTATCATACCATATGCATCTCTAGCCTATTAGAAATTTGTGAGTGTATTCAGTAAGAAAGTAAATGAAGGAGAACTGGCTGACATAATTTATCAGAACTTTCAAAAAGCCTTTGACAAAATCTCTCCCATAGGCGGTGTGCAAACCCGCTGTTTGGGAAGCCTGACCCCCGGACCCATCTCTTCTGACTGAGACTCTGCCCCATCCCACTCCTCTGCCTGAGGCCTTCCCCCACTCTTTCCCACTGGAGCCAGAGGAGCCCCTCACCCCTCACTGTGGTTGAAGGAGCCTCGACCAGCCTGGCCGAGCTGCCTTGAACCCTGGCCTGGCCATTGGAGCCACCCCAAGCCCTGGCTAGCCAGAGGAGCTTCAAGCCCCACCGCAGCCCAGCCCCGGGGCCATGGCAAGAAGCATTAGCAGAAGTTTGGGGAGGCTTAGCCTCCCTAAGCCTCCATTTCATGCCACCCAACATCCCTTCCCAGAGGCTGTTAAAGAAATTAAGTGGACAAAGGGTGAATGATAACATATTGTCATGGATTAGCAGCTGGTAAATTTTCATCATGAGGTCACCAGGCCAAGCTTCTCCCCAGCTCTCAAAGTATGCACTGCCACACCCAATTTCTTCCAAAGAGGTTTATTTTCTTAACAGAAGCCATAAACAGAAAAACAATTTTTTAACTCAGTCCTTTCAGGTTTCAGCTCCACCCACCTCAGGGGCCTCTGGTGGGTTCCCAGTTCTGGCCAGTTCTGCTCCTTCTCTGAGGCAGCAGCCTCAGGGCTGTCTCCCTGAGCACCTGACTCCCTTTGTCAAGGGACTCATCACTGGTGTTAGCTCTGCTCCACTCCACTGTAGCTTCCTTCCCCAGACACAGCATACTCAGTCACCCTGCTCCAACTTCCCACTTGCAGCAGCCCTTCATAGGCCAAGGTATAGCCTAGTCCTCTTTAATTGTCTGGATTGGACTCATCTGCTCTGGTCCAAGGGAGTTGGGCTTTGTCTGTCTGCAGGGACCAGCCACCCTGTGAAGTACGCTCCCTTACGCTTTCCAGGAGGAAATATATACATTTCCCCTCCTTGTGAGGTGGCCCCCTTGGCTACTCCCACATTTCCACCCTGACATTCTGCCACAAAATTCATTACAACACTCCAAAGCCTAAAATGTTTTCTTAAACCAACCAAAATATTCCCCTCAATGAGTTAATGCAACACCAACATTTCAACCATTATTTCCCACCCACTCATGGAGTATTCTCAGAGTTCTTGAGACCATAGCAAAGTCTCCCCAGGCACAAACCCTTGGTCCCAGTCCCTCTGAGTTTTAAAAGGATGAGTCAAAGTCCCATATCCAGGCTAACCAGGCATAGTCTATATACCATATTAACTCTGTATCAAGGACCTCAGGACTACAACATGCCTAGGTTTTTCTGTTTCTGGACATAGGGTCTCTACCTAAGTTCCATCTAAGCTGCACAGCCACAGAGCAGGCTATCAAGGGCCACGCAGGCGCACAGTGGGGAGAGGTGCCCACCCCCAGAGCTACCTGCCACAGCTGGGGAGAGGTGCCTCTCCCCCAGCCCTGGGCTGCTGTGGTGAGAGAGGGCTGGGGGGAGTCCTCTCTCCCCGCCACAGCCCAGGGCAGCCTGCACCCCAAACCCCTCATCCCTGCCCCCACCCCAGAGCCCTCACCCCCAGCCAGAACCCTCGCCCCGACATCTCAACGCTCTGCCATAGCCCTGAGCCCCTTCCCGTACCCCAAACCCCTCGACTCCACTCCCATTACATATCATTTCCATAGTGGTGCACATAAAATTCATTCCACATATGGATATAAAAAATTAGAGGGAACATTGGAAAAATCTACCTCAGTTTCATATTCAATAATCATGAGAAGTAAATGTTCTTTTTCCACCTAAGTGAACTAGAGATCTGTGGCTAGTTCTTTCTCGAACTTGAGGTTCTGTAACTCACTTTCTGCTGACTCCAGTTGCTCTGTAAGCTTACTAGCATTTAGCACAGACATGTTTTATGGCTTCCCTCTATCTCTTTCCCTGTACTGGAGTCGTGTTTCCCACCATGGCTCCCTATTTGGGTCTCTACTTGTTGGAATGTCTTGTCTGAGTCCCCACACTAGCTTGTTTAATGGGGAGTCCATCTGGGGTCCCCAAGGTACACTGCAGGGCCAGAGACTCCCACGGTGCTGTGTTTTGTTTTTCCTGTCTGGGCCTGGGCCAACCCTCCTGCATAGCCAAGCATTATTGCATCTTCTCCTCAGGCCCACCTGAACCTGTGCTAATTCTTGTTCTAATAAAACCAGTTGGCTGATTTTCCTCTGATTTACATCTTCCAAATCTTGTTGGCATTTTCTAGGCTGCTCTCTCAGCTTGAAGGGAAGGTCGTGATCTCACTCTTGGCCTCCCTTTCCCATCTTTACTCCAGCCTCTAGCTCTCTCACTTTCTTTCCTAGTTGATCCCAGACCCCACAGGTCCTGGGCTGTTGTTCTATTCCTATAGTAAGAGAGCTGGGAAACCCACTCAGTTTCTCCCCAGAACTATGGGCCAAGGCATACTCCTGAACACCACACTGTGCAGCTGAGGTCTTCAACCCCAAACCTCCAGATCAACTTCTGTGGTGGGGCAGACATGGGTCTTACCATGGTACAGGAAATATGTACTCGGAGATGGCGCTCTAGGCTATTTACCCTCACCCAATCTTCCCAAACAGGAGAGTACACACAATCTGAGCCTACAAGTCCCTTAACTACTGTTCCACTCAACCTAACTGCTACCACTAATGACAGGGCCCCCATAACTCTCACAGTGGACCCCAACCACTTGGTCTCATCATAGTAACAATTTAGGTAGTCACATGCCATAAGTAGGCAATGCCTTTTAATGTGCCCAGACTGACCACACCTGAAGCATACCACAGGGGCCTCTGGTCCATCCCATGAGTGTTTCCAATAAATTGCAGGGCTACCCAGATTCCTTGTAGGTCCTATGTGTCCCCTGAGCTTTGGACACTCAATGACATTCCCCCTTGAAAGTTTCTCTGACTCATCCCCTATTGAGCTCCCTTGAGTTTCCCATACCGCCTCAGCCACTTGTTTCCTTCAGCCTCAAAGAAGTCTTCAGCTTGCTCCACAACTTCCCCCCTTGCAGCTCGCTGAAAGTGCCTCACTCAGCTCTGCATCTCCCCAATCTCATCCAAGACTTTCTCCATCAAGCTGGTCAAGAGGTCCTAAAATTTCTGGGCTATTACCCGCAGTTGTGCCCCTCACAGGAATGGCTCTGTTCAAAACCAGTGTCTATATGTCTACAGAGTCATTCCTAAATGGTCCAGGATGATTGCCTTCACCACTGGGTTGAAGTTCGCCTCTCATTATGTACCACCCGGCTAGCTGCCTGCACCTCGCTCATCAGGAATGGTACTATGTTGGCCACGAAGTCAACTCCACCCAGTTTACTGCCTTGCCACTCTCTCAACCATTCAGAGGAAGCAGGGCCAGCCCACAACATTTTGGCACCTGAGGTGGGGAGCTCAAGTGACGCCTCCCATACTCCCTCGCTTGGGCCAAAACTTTGAAAGTCTCAGTTCTGCCTTCTTCCTGTTCTACTCCTCTCATGGTACTGCTCTGCTGCCTACCCCAATAAAGGAGAACTAACAACTTAAAATGCCTTGTTCTAAAATTTTAAGTAACGCTTAACTTTCAAATGCCTGAACAGCAAATGTAACTTTTCTTGTCTGCATAATAAACACTGGCATTTTTATCTTTGAATAATCAACAGTGGTGCTTTCCGTGCCTTTCTTGGTTGCAAAGATTTGAACTGCTTCCTGAAATTCCACAGTCTGGGCCAAGCTCAGCTCTCTTGAGATAGTTGCAAGGCTGACCAGCCTCTCCTTGTCTTTGTAGAGCGTAGATGTGGTTTTTCAACTTTAGTTTGGAGAAGCTGTGTTCTCCACTGGCAATTGTTCCAGGAAGTGTTAGACGTATATGCAGAGCAACAAAGGCATTTGGAAAGAGGCGGTCATCTTATTTGTGCACGTATAGTTCAGAACAGCCTTTGGACGTTGATCTTGCTGAAATATATCTTGAAAGGACTTTCAGTTCATTACCTAAATCACTTGCATCATATTGCAACATGGCATTCATGTGTCAACACTGTCTGTAGTGCCCTACTTTGCTGTGTAGGTATTCTTCAAGTTTAGTTGAGCAGTTTTGGAATATCATACAACATCCCAAATATACTGCTGTGTTCCTTGAGCTGCATGAAACATTCTTCAACTGACTGTATTGCACAATCTAGCACTTGGTTAAGGAATTCAACTTTGGATTGTTGTTAGGGGTCTCTTTATGGGATTATCCTATGCCTCGTAATCAAATGTCTTCTTCTTTGAGTGACTCTTGTATTCTTGGAATGGGTGGGAAAATAAGTTCAGTGTGAAATTCCTCTGCCAACTTTCTCTGCACTCTCAGAACATTTTGAATCCCTCATCTGACCGCAGTAAGACTGGACGTATGACTTTTGCTTTGTTCCAGTTGTTTCCATTGCTCCAGATTATCAAGGTCAACACCTTGGAGTCCTGCTTACAACATTTATTTTCAAATAGTATGTCATGCACACACTAAGCTAGCACGAATTTGAAGTAATGTATGTTTCGGTGATTCCATTTCCCTCTGCCACTTTTCCCACGAACAGTTCCTGTAATAGCATTATCCTCCATTAATGGCAACTATCGGCATTATCCCTTCCAATTGGTGTTTGATGCTTATCACCTCCACTTGGCTTTCCATTGTGGGCCACTCAGTGGTTTCAGTGTCAGAGAGGATGTTCCCAGATGTTGCTTCAAAATTTGCCATCGATGAGTTGATGCAGAGAAAAATACATAGATGCTTTGAATTACACTAAAAAATTCAGCAGCTTCACTAGAAGTTGATGCTGCATCACTGACCACCAACTTCAATGAATGAGAATTGCATGGGACAAAAAAAGCTCAAGAGTTTAACTCTTGGATCCGTGTCTGCACTCCTCTGTTCTTTTCTCTCATGTTGGCACCATTATCATAGCCTTGACCTCTCATGTCAGCTATTGCAATTCCCATATCTTCCAGCTTTTTAAGAAGCACATTTGTCATACCAACTCCTGTAGTATCATCAATATCAATAAATTCTAGAAAATTCTCTCAGACAGTCACCATTGCAGGGACATTTTCACTAAGTTCTGTTGTTGTTACAAAACACACCATTAAAGTCATTTGTTCCGTATGGCTGATGTCTAGTGAGCAGTCCAGAATAACAGAGTAATATCTTGCTGACTTCAAATCTGCCACGATCTTCTATTTGACTTTTGTTGCCAGTAACTGTATGATCTCATTTTGAATTGTTTTTCCAAGGTTGTGGTGTGTGTACATTTCTTGGGTGGTGACTCTTCTTAGATGCCCCTGGAGTACAGCATCAAACTCAGCCATCAGCTCTACAGTTTTAAGGAAGTTTCCATTGTTTGGCACATACAGCTGACCTGAACTGCCACGCAGTGCTAGTTTTTGGGTAGCAAGCATTCTCACAATGGCAATGAGCCATTTCAGAACATTTTGCCAGTAGAAAGATTCTGATGCAATCTTCTCTTGATGCTGATCATCTATGGTGGCCTTTAACCTTAGTCTCATCTCAAGCTCTTTCCACTTATGGAATGCTCTCTGGTGATTTGTTGCCTTCACATGGCATGCCAGATTTCTAGACAGATCTTTCCAGTCCTTTGGTTCTGTAGAACCCAATGTGGCTGGAACATTAGACTGGAAGAGTTTGCAACAAAAACAGTATGCAGTATTTTGACATTTTGAGTACATAAGCCATGGCATCTCCACTTTGTCACCATTGGGGATTTCACGCTAGTAATGTGTTGGAGGGAAACTTCTATTTTCATTGTCTTTGGGGAACATGAAGTTTTTCACTTGCTGTGGCCCATGGAGTACAAGGAAGTCCCTCAGGCTACAGCTCAACTGGGTCCACAGTCCTGGATCATCTAGACTTAAGGAACTAAACTCAGCAGTAGCTGTTTCTTGCACCTCCGCAACACTCATCTCTGATCTACACTTTTCTTCAGGAATGTGCATGGTTACATCCATTTCAGATGGAGATATGGATGCTGCAGTAGCTGCCAGGTCACCTGCACTGACTAACTGGAAGATCAAGCATCTGTTCACCACTCAGATCCTCACAGGGGCCAGAAGGCTCACCGTGAACATTTGTGTCTATGTATCTCAGGAGAGCTCCTTCCTGCTTAGATAGAAGAGCTTCCTTTGCTTGCTTGCTTTTTCTGAATGCTGTCCCAGAGGAGCGTTTTCTTCTTTCACTCATGACTGCTGTTCTGTGCCAGCTATAGTGGCTCTCAACACTCAACTGAAGGGGACAAATAAGCAGGCTGGTAGCAGGGCCTGAGTGAGGGAGGCTATCAGAGTCTTAATGGCCTAACTGGCTCCTGCTGCTTCAGTTGACTGCCTGTTCTCCTCAAGTGGGTTCAGGGAAGCAGCAGGAAACAGGAAGCTCCCAGAGAATCTGGTGTTAATCAGTCCAGGCTCCTGAGGGTGTTACAGAGGTACATAAGAGGTTCCTCCTCCTCTCTCTCCCTGTAGCTCCTGCAGCTTTCTGTTATTCTCTCTCACCTTTTCTCCTGCCTGCCTGTTATGTGTCTTGTGCCCTCCTTCCTCCAGCACAGCACTCCATTTCTGTGCATCTAGAGCAGAGAGAATACATCTGTATCAGCAGCAGACACCATTTTCTACACTCTGGGTCCTAGTGGCACCCCTCCCACCCAGTCTGGCACCTGAGGTGGCCGCCTCAGTTCACCTCATGGTAAGGCCAGCCATGAGAGGAGTCTCTGGGTCATCTTCTGGTCCAAGCTACACCAGGCCCTGAGTGAAGTGGTGTCACTATTACTGAGTTGCCAGATATGGCTCAGCCCAACTGTTTCGGTATCCATTCACGTTGTTTGTAGTAGGCCTCTTGCCATCTCTGTTGTGCAGCAAACTGGGCCTCCTGCTGTTTCTGTTGATTTTCCATCAATTGCTTAAGATGGGTTCTGAGTCTGTTGTTGCTAATCTTGCTGCTGCTGCATTGCAGCCACCTGCTGCTGCTCTACTGCCGCTAACAGGTGGATCACCTCCACCATCCTTCTCCTTGTTCTAGGGGCAGGCCAGAACCCCACTTCTGGTACCACATGTAACTGAGCCAGTTTTCTCTCTTTCTCCCAAAATACACAGTCTCTTGCAAAGACATTGATTTTCTTAACAGGAGCCAGCAAACAAACAGAAAAATACTCTTTTAACTCAGTCCTTTCAGATTTCAGCTCTACCCCTCTCAGGTGTCTCTGGTAGCTTCCCAGTTCTCCTCGTTCTCTGGGGCAGTAGCCTCAGGCCTGTTTCTCTGAGCAATGACCCCATTTCTCCAGGTACTGGAGTTAGCTCAGCTCCACTCCACTCTAGCTTCCTTCTCCAGGCACAAATGTCTCCTTCAACCTTCTCCAACTGCCCACTAGCAACCCTTTGTAGGCCCAGGTATAGCCCAGCCCTCTTTAATTGGCTGGACTGGACTCACCTTCTCTGGGCCAGCAGAGATGGGATCTGTCTATCCACAGGCACCAGCCATCCTGTGCCAGAGTTTAATTTATTTTGTGAAAATCTGGAAAAGGGGGAGAATCGTGAGGTGCAAAAAAAATGGCAGATGACAGAAAATTATTGTTAGTTATGACAAGAAAATACTGTGAGGAACTTCAGGGAGACTTAACATATTGACAAAAACAAGTTAGAAGGAATCATTCGAAATACTTCTCCACATTGCTGTGTTCTAAATTCATTGTAGCCAATGCAGAAATGACATGAGGATTGTTGTGAACTGTTGCTCAATGAAAATAACTATTCAAAGTGAAGCAGTGACTAAAAAGCAAATAAAATGTGAAGAAATGAAGAGTGGAATGTTTTTTCAGTATTATTTGCTATAATACTATTATGTAAATCAATATTGTTACGTGCCTGAGTACTCTGCAAGAACGAGGCCCACACACACAGTGAGTTATTTGGCTTTAATGGAGGTTATGTGACACACCCGCAACGGGGACTCCAAGCGTTGCAGTCACAGCGATGGGTAACGAAGTCCAAAGCAACAATACACCCCGCAGCAATTATAGCATCATGCTAATATCATGCAAAGCAGCTCATGCCTAGGCATTTCGGGGCTTTCCATCAGCCATAGCTGCCCCCTTGGCCTATGGCCAGGGGCTTTCTGCACTTCCCCATACATGCAGGGGCTTCCCATGCTTAAGCGGTTCTAACTGGTTACAAGCAGAATACACCTGGTGTGCTGCAACCTCTAATAACCTGTCCTTGAGAAGGTGATAAGCCCTAGCTAGGCCGTAACAAACTCTTCCGAGGTCCCTTACAAATATTATGGCCTTACCTGGAATACTGTGTTCAGTTCTCATTATCATATTTCAAAAGAAAATATAACTAAAATAGAAAGGGGGTCAGAGAAGAGAAATCAAAATGATTAGATGCATGGGGCATGGAGTGACATCCTTAATGAGAGAGACTGAAGAGATCACAACTAAATTTAGAGAGAAGATAAGTAAGAGGGAACACGGTACAAATAAACAGAATAATGAAAGTTATAAGGAAGCTAAATCAGGTGTTCCTAACTACTTTCTTAGAATACGGAACAAGGGGATCTTAACTGAAATTGAAGCAACGCATTTAAAAATAATGAAAAGACATTTTTTACATGGTATATAATTTGCTTGTGGAACTCATTGCCACAAGATATCTTTGGGACCAAGATCTTAACATAAATAAGGATCAGAGACTATATATAAACTTTTATGCTTCTTGGCATGAATCAATCACTAATAGATTGGGATTAGGAAGAAACTTCCCCATGAGCAGGTTATTCAATAATTTCTCCGCTTGTGCATTTCTCAGACCTTCCTTTAAAGGGATGAACAAAATCTTGTATCCAGTTCATTCAGAGTGGGAGCTATTCTGAATTATGTTCATTAATAAAATCCTATGGTTGCTTATGGAAGGCCAATTCCTTATACATTGACTTCAAAAAGAGCTCTCCTTGTGTAAAAACTCCAGAATTAGTCCTTTAATGGTTGTTACTGTGTCTCTATTTTACAACGATTTTTAAACTATGAGGCATCTCCTTATTATTCAGATTACTTTGTAGAAAACCAGAGTAATGGAGCAGCTACAAAGGGTAGTTGGAGGTCTTAATCTCCTCTACCCTGTCCACAGAAATAACAAATTTAACAAATACCTGCACAGCATGTTTAAGGGAACCGTCCACGTATAAAGATGCATATGTAGCAGCAGCCGGTCATGCTGACCACTATGAATTTATTAATTCCAGCTCATATATCAGTGGGGAATTTATTTAGAAATAAGCTATTACTATATTTCATGAGCGAAAAATGATCAATGTCAACAAAACTAATTTGTTACAGCTTGATTCTGAGTTTATTCTCTCGATTCTCATCTACAGTGTAACAACCTTATTTGTGTGCTGTGTCAGAGAGACAAAATATTGTTCTGGTCCCAGTATTTATCTATTAATAGAATAGAATTCCTTTCTGTCTCAGTGTTTGCATATTTAAAAAATGGGGGCTTTGTACTTCTTCACAGTAGCACTGCACATTTAGATATTTTCATTTCTCTGCAGACTTGGATTCATTTTCCAACTCTCTTGGGTGCCTGAGAAGAACCCTCCCCATGCTGCTAACACTGATGATTCTGGGCCTTGCTGCCCTCATTGATGAGTTTGGGGTCTATTCCTATTTCACTAAGCTCACTGCCAAAGCAACCATGGAAGAAGATCTTTGTGGGGATAGGGAGTGTTGTATGTATTTAGATAGAATATATGGGTTGCAAAGAGTCAAAGGTGTTAACCTACCCAGTCACTGCCCAACAGTGTTAAACAAGGTTTGGCATACAGAGACCTCAGCCTGCTTAATACCATGGCAGTCACACCACTGAACATCAGTCTAACCTTGTATTAAAGATATCAGAAAGAAGGAAAAACAGTTAAAGTAATTGAAATGTAAACTGTTAAGTATTTTAACAACATCCCTTGTTCCCTTTCCCTTTTAGCCAGAGGGAATTTTTCAAAGGAAAATACCTCTTGTTCGACAGTAGTGTAGATGATATCAAGGATGGTAATTAAAGGTCCTCTTTGGGGAAAAGAGAAGAAGTTAGTTGGGATGAGCTGGAGATGTCCTTGTTCCTGTTGTTGATAAAGTCCAGTTCCATTTCCTAAGAAGAGCAGAGAAGACAAGACACTCATAAAGGAGGGGAAGACATGAGCAGCAAAAACAGAAAATGTAGCTTTTATCTCTGGTGTTGACTCTCATTTGCAATCTCACTGCAGGAGAAACACAGGCATTTGCTGAGAGTGACCTCTTATGGACGTTCACTCCCTTTTAGCAGTTGAGCTCACAGCTGGAGTAAATTTGTCAGCCCAATTATCACAACAGGAGTGTGATTGGTTTTACTTGTCTGGCATGCTGTTGAACTGACAGGAGCACCTCTCTCATCCTGGATATCCTTCTCTGCACAGTAATTTGACTGTACCCTTGTTTCCAGACTTGGGTACAGCCTCGTAGAGTCTGCTCCCTTCTGGGGAGAGATGAGGTGGGGTTAACATAGTCCTAAAAGAAAAGACAAAATACCTCCATTGCCTACAAAAAGGGCCAGTTCCCCACAGTCTCACATAAAGCTTCTTATCCCTTGTGTGCCCAGACTCCTGATGCTGAATCCCAGGACTCCAAAAATAATAACTAGTCATGCTGTTTCCTTAGAGGCCTCAGTCAGCTGTTTGCCAAGAAGACACTCTGTGTTTCCTGGGGCCAAGGAGCTCTATGTACTAGCTCTGTTTGCTCATGAATACTGCCCAGCCTGAGCTAGGATCCTCCCTTTTAAGGATTGACAATTCTTATGGCATGTTGAGGTTGATTAAGCCTGGAGAAACTCTTAAACCTTTCTTGACTGCAAGGGAGAGCTACCCTCTCTCACAGGAGAGAGAAGAGACTTAACATATCATAGGATTGCCTCACCTTTCCTACAAAACCTAATTATGTACATGTAAGAATGAGTTTGGTTCAACAGTAAATGGACTATAAATAAAACTACCTCAGTCAATGGCACACTTAGTACCAAAGATGATTCTTGCAGGAGGTGGGGATTGGGTGCTGTCAGTCAGGAGCACCTGGGTCTAGAAGTCAGGATGTTCCTATCTTGCCTCTTGTAGATCCCAAATGAAAGACACATCTCTTTGCACAGCCCTTCTCCGTCAACAAAGGCAATGAGTTCTGTGGAGCAACTCTTCCTTCCCAACAGATCTCTTTCAAACATAAAAAGACACCTATGGAATGCTACCCTTCACCTGAGTGGAGCAGAGTTGGGTTCGTGACTTTGAATTCTTTTAGCTTTACTTATGTTTGCAAATGGTCCTTAATGTAAAATATCTCCATGTCATTTTTCAGGTACTTCTGAGAGTCAGACTGGATGCTATGGTAATGTAAACAACATTGATACCACTGGGGCTTCCTGTGCAACTACATCACCAGAAGGCTTAAGCTACTGTGGTGAGTATAACTCTGCTGTTTTGTTGCTGTATTTCATCACACAGAGTCGTCACAATGATTCATAGTACTTTGCAAGCGCTGTGTTGGTGGGAGAGCTGCTCTTGCAGACATAGCTTCTGCCACTCGTGGAGGTGATTTTTTTATGCTAGCGGAACAGCTCTCTCCCCTCAGCATAAAGTGTCTTCACCAGATGCACTGCAGCGGTACAGCTGCGCCACTGCAGCGCAGTACATAGAGACATCCCCTAAGAGAGAGAGGAAGACTTAACAAACCCTTGATGTTACTCCGCTGGCTTCTAGTCCAGGAGGATTTTAGCCCAGAAAGGTAATAGCCAATATTTACACAAGTGGCTTCTACCATTTGAGGTCCCCAACTTGAGACACTTAGGGTCGATTCCCAGAAGTGCTCACACAGGCACTTCTAGTTAAAGTTATCAGGAGCTATGAGTACGTCAAACCTCTGAAAACCAGGTCCAAAGTGCTTTGACTGAAACACCCAAAATTAATGGTGACTTATCAAAGTTTGGCCCAAGTGACTTTCTGAAGGCTACACAGGAAGTCAGTGAGAGAGCTAGGATTGGTACTGAGGAATTCCTGATCCTAGTCTCTGATTTAATTCTCACTGTTTTATACCTGCTACATGCACATCAGATCAACAGTTTGTCTGGTATTGCTGGTAAAAATCAAAGAAGCTCCCTATTTTTTTACTCTACAAATAAAATTAAACTTAATGCCAAACCCTCCCATGCTGAGTAGGATTGAGATCCCCTCATAATGTGGGATGAAATAGTGCTAAGACTCCAAAAGAAACTGAGAGGAAAGTGCAAACATTGGGAACTAATGTGTCAAATTGCAGCCTCCCAGCTATGCCCCTAGATAAGTCTTTTACATCCGTCCCTAAGAATCCTGCCAGTTCTTCTATTTTGAGTTCCCCGCTCAACTTTGAAGCCCCACATTACAGCCCTATTCTTCTGGCCACAGAGGGGTAGATGAGGCTACTCTCAGTTCCTGTTAACATCACTCCTGCATCATCTAGAGTGAGGGTGGGCAAACTTTCTGGGCAGAGGCTGAGGGCCACATCTGGGTGGGGAAATTGTATGCAGGGCAGAGGGTTGTGGTGCGGGAGGGAGAGTGGGGTGTGGGAGCGGGTGCAGTGTGCAGGAAGGGGCTCAGGGGCAAGGGCAAAGGAGGGGTGTGCAGTGTAAGGAGGCTCAGGGAAGAGGGTTGGGGTGCAGGAGGGGTGTGGAGTGAAGGAGGGGGATTAGGGTAGGGGTGCAGGAGGGGTGCAGACTGTGGGAGGGGGCTCAGGAAAGGGGGTTGGGGTGCAGGGTGTACAAGGGGGCTCAGGGCAGGGAGTTGAGGTGCAGGCAGGGGGCTTACAGCAGGGAGTTGGGGAGCGGGGTGCAGGTGGGGTTTGGGCTCCAGCCCGGCGCTGCTTACCTAAAGCGGGTCCAGGGTGGCAGTAGTGTGCACCAAGGCCAGGGCAGGCTCCCTGCATTCCTGCCCTGTCCCCGGCCTCGCGCTGCTCTAGGAAGTGTTGCAGCCCCTGGGGCGGAGAGGGGGCAAGAGGGGTCTGCATGCACTGCCCTTGCCATGCCTCCAGGTACCTCTGCAAAAGCTCCCATTGGCTCCCGTTCCCTGTTCCCGGCCAATGGGAACTGCAGAGAGTGGTGCCTGGAGGCAAGGGCAAAGCATGGAACCCTCTGCTCCCCTGCCCGGGGGCTGCAGGGAAGTGGTGCCAGCAGCTTCTGAGAGTGGCATGGAGCCCATGGGGGGCAATCCCATGGGCCAGATCCAAAGCCCTCAGGGGTTGGATCCAGCCCGTGGGCCATAGTTTGTCCTCCCTGATCTAGAGGGTGACAGGTTGCTGTTGATTTCTCTTCAGAGGCTAAGCACATTGTCCTGCCATCTCCCCACCAAGCCAATTCACCTTCATCTTGGGGCCCAAAGGAATGGGAATTAAACCTAGCTTTTCCATATTATTACAAAGCCCTAGGTTTTTTTTGGCTTTGACACATTGTCAAAATTCATTCTGGGCACTATGCCCATTACTCTCACAAGGGCTATCAAATGGCACAACAGAGCTCTTTGCTTTTGAAATCTCTTGTTGACATAAAAATGATTAACAAAACACCTTTATTACTACAGGGATTGCTGCATCAGAGAAGATTGCTGAGAGGGACTTATATAATACGAACAAATATAAAACCATCATTAAGAGCGCTTGTGCAAAAAAATGTGTGGATCCAGCTGTGATCACTGCTATCATCTCTCGAGAGTCACATGCTGGAACTATCTTATTCAATGACTGAGGTGATTATGGATATGGATTTGGTTTGATGCAGGTCAGTAACTACCCATAAACTAAGAATAAGTGTATAGCCGAGTGTTACAACAGGGAGCCTCCTGCATTTCTCAATAGCGCAGCTCAGGCTGATATGTGCACATTCCTACAAAACGAACTATTGCTGAGGCAGCAGCACATTGCACTGGCATATGTCAGACCTGGGATTATAGAGGCTGCTTCTGGTGCTGCAATGTCAACATCTATTAATTCCATGGGGTTCACAGAATTCCCTGAAGAGGCCGAACATTTTACTCTTCCACCCAGAAATTCCATTTCTTGTTATTACTATTTACTTTTTCAGGAAGTATTTACAAGTTTACAAATCCTTGCCACATAAATACCAGATACAGAACAATAATCATTACAACACTGAGCTTTCTTTAAAGACATTATACAGCAGTACAGTCATTCCATCTCATAATCTCTGATTGCATATTTTGAACGGACAAAGCATGTCTATCAAATTGTAATATTCAATAAAAATTGGACAGGTGTGCTATTTTTGTTGCAGGTGAATCTATTTATACTGATAATTGAATAATGGATTACTAAATAGCTAAGTATCTGTTTGTTCTCCATCTATTTTGCTGGGCATATAATTGATGCACTAGTTTTCCCATTACCAACTCCCATATTTTTTGAACCATTCCCTGAAAGTTGAACTATTTTTCTTTCTCCAATGAGAGGCTATCAGTAACCAAGCAGCTAGTAGTAGTGAAAGATTAATTCTTCATTTCCTTTTATGTGACCATTTTTGCTAGGAAGGCCCAGGAGGATACCCAAAGGATCATTTGGTAATAAATGTCCAACAGTTTCTGATATTTGGTTACAAACTGCATCCCATTACTCTCCAATGACTGGACATGTCCCCCATATATTTATCAAATATCCTCTTTCACCACCATTTCTCCAACATGTATCCTATCGATCTATCAAACCCCATTCCTCTAGGGTAATTTGCCTATAGTACAGATCCTTTTCCCAGACTATCATATATGACATTTTTTTTAGGAAACTTATCTACAAAGATTGATATCACTTACTTATAATTTTTTGTTTCATAATTGACAAGACACCATTGCTTCTATTAGAGTAATCTTGCTGTGTACAACAGCTTTTCGAGAAAGTTGAAAACATAAGCCTAAACTTGAAAGTACTGGTACCATGGAGAATAGGCCAGTTAATGTTATTTTGATCTCTAAATAGGTTAGAAAAGTTTCTTTACTGAACAGCTGGCCAACTGTATGCATCCCATGGCTCTCCCTATCTTTCAAGCTCACCGGTTCGTGATCTGGATTATGATCTGCATTATTTCCAAGGGGTATTGTTGGTGAGGGAAAAGAATTTATCTTATTTCTAAATCTGTCCCAAATCCATAGAGTAGCCTCAAGCTCAAGCATGTGTATACATTTCTGGAGAGTGATTTTTTTTTATTTATTAATCAATGATAACCTAGAGATGTTTACTCCACTGACTGCACTACTGCTTTGAGCTGGCTGGCTTGATAGTACCAGAGACTATGTGGAACAGCTGAACAACCCTGTTCAAGGAGTCTCTCCAAAGTGTTACTTCTGGGGGAATTCTGCACCAAAGAATTAAAAATTCTGCACACAATATTTTAAAATTCTGCAAAATTCTGCATATTTTATTTGTCAAAATAACGCTGGTTTCAATTATTTAGGTAATTTATTTAAACTACAATACAATGGATGGAGACTGGGAGTGGAGACCATTGGAGGAAACCTCCAACCCCCTTGCCTAATAGTAATGTAGCTAGTAATTAGTTATAAGTTATTAGTCAACAAATATATGCAGCCATCTGCTCAGTGTTACATCACAGGCAACTGAAGAGCAAATGAAGGCTGGGGAATCAAACTCACAATTTATATTGGCTATTGACCATCTCCAGAAAGGTCAGTAGCAAACAGTTCATGGAGCACATTTTGATAAGAATTTTTTTCAGTCCAAAAATTCAGACCAGTTCTAAGCACTAAAGCACCATAAGCATTTATAAGGCCATATTGTCCTTTACACCACTCTGCCATGTAAAGGAGCCTTAAAACTCTTACACCTGTTTTTACTCTTGGGGTAATTCACAAAGACAACGGGAACAATTCACTAAGCAGGCATCTGGCTACATTTTGCTTTGCTTGAGGGGACAGCCTGCACCATGCCTACCTCCTCAAACACACCCTGAAGTCCTCCCCCTCCATGCCGAGCATGCTGCAATAGTGAGCAAGAGGGACAAAGTGTGTGTCTCTCTCTCACACACAACTGCTCACCCCTTCACACACCGCTGGTGGTGATTTTTGTCTCTGTTGGCTGCTCCAGGCTCCTGAACCGACCTGCCTGTGCTGTCAGGGAGGGACATGTGACTGCTCTTGTGGCTTCCTTTTGCTCCCCTGTCAGAAGTCATTTTTCTATGGGGAAGCAAAGAAATATGAGGGGGACATGAATTCTGCGCATGTGCAGTGACACAGAATTCCCCCAGGACTAAAGTATCTGGACTTATTCTTGGTCTTTTCTTATTCTATAGAAATTCTAACATCCTCCTGTGTATTCCAGCTAGGATTCAAGGTAAGATGATCACAGAAAGATTTTGAAACAAGATATCCTTGGCAAAATTTTCATTTTGAATGGGACTACTCTTTCCAACCAAGAAATTGCATTCTTTCCCCCAGCACTTCGGATCTTTTTTCATTTGCTGAAGTGGTGGCTTGACATTTACATCTTAGACCTCTTCTGAGTTGTTTGATATCTGAATTCCCAGGTATAATAGAATTTGTTGCCCATCTGCCCCCAAATATTTTTGTTAGCAATTACTGCTCAGAGTCTTTCAGACTCACAACTAGCATTTCAGATTTGGCATAATTTACTATAAATCCAGATATTATCCCAAAGTCAAAGATTTATTTATAAACTAATTTAGCAACATTTTGGTTTAGATAAAAATAACATTATATCAAGTGCATGAAGCACTCATATCTGATGGGTTCCTGCAAGTTTTATTCCTGTGGCAAATTCGCTGATACTTATCCTTTGTGCAAACGGCTTCATGGCCAGTGCAAAAGTAAAGGAAACAATGGACATCCCCACCTAGTCCCTCTGTGTAATTCAAATGGGGGACATTTAACCCCATTAAGTCACAGAGCTGCTTTCAGGCAGGTGTAAAGAGCAGTTATCCGATTAAGGAACTGGGAACCAATGTCCCTGTGGGACAGGACATGAAACTGAAAGTTCCAGTCTATTCTGTTGAAAGTTTTCTCTTTGTCAAGTGATCTTTTCCTGGTCTGGCATTATGGATGATTCCAAGTACTCTTATAATATTGCTTGATGTTTGTCTAGTGTTAACGAATCCAGTTTGATCTGGATTTATATAAGATGAGAGCCTGGACTGCAATCGGCTAGCTAATATTTTGGCTAAAATCTTTGTCATCATACAACAGTGATATGGGCCTGAAAGAGCTGCACAAGGTCAGATCTCATCCAACTTTAGAGGGGAAAAACAGCATTAGATTTTTTTCACAGGCTGTGTAAGTTCCTTTTCTAACAGAATATCAGTGAAGGTTAAGAATTTATGAGTAGTCATACTGAGTCAGACCAGTGGTCTATCTAGCCCAGTATCCTGTCTTCCAACAGTGGCCAATGCCAGATGTTTCAAAGAAAAAGAGCATAACAAGGCAATCATCAATTGATCCATCCCCTATCATTCAATCTCAGCATCTGGCAGTCAGAGGGTTATGAACATCCAGACCATGGGGTTGCAGCCCTGACCATCTTGCCTAATAGTCATTGATGGACCTTTCCTCTGTCAACTTATCCACTTCTTTTTTGAGCCCTGTTATACTTTTGGCCTTCACAGTATCCCGTGGCAATGAGTTCCACAGGTTGAATATGCATTGTGTGAAGAAGTACTTCCTTTTGGTTTTTTAAAGCCTGCTGCCTATTAATTCCATTGGGTGACCCCTGATTTTTGTCATATGTGAAGAAGTAAATAATTCTTCCTTATTCACTTTCTCCACACCATTCATGATTTTATAGACCTTTATCATATCTCCCTTTAGTTGACTCTTTTCCAAGATGAATAGACCTAGTCTTTTTAAACTCTCCTCACATGCAAGTAGTTTCATACTCTTAATCATTTTTGTTACCCTTCTCTGTACCTTTGCCATTTCTAATATATCTATGCTGAGATGGGTGTGACAGGATCCCCTGGGTACAACCTGGAAGTGAGGTACCGCTATGCCCCTTAATTCTGCAGCCTGGGCTGTCTCTCACAATGCTTTGCCAGTAATAAGCAGCAAACCCCTCCAGGTGCTGCTGTCACTCAGTACAACAGCATGTGGAGCCACATACCTATCTAGATTGCATGAATGCTCCAAGAATCATAAAGAGAAAGGCACCAGCCAGTTCCCCCCAGCTCCCCAGCCTTGCATCCCAGAGCAGTACCATCCTGCTCTGGTCAGAAGCCTGACCAGTGTAAGTTTATAACCCAGTCTGCCCCTCCCTCAATGTGGAGAGAACATGCACAAGCCCCTATAAACTAAGCTGAGGTTTCCCAAGCACTTTAAGCAAAATACGCTGTTTTAGATAAAATATAGAACAGATTTATTAACTACAGAAAGATAGATTTTAAGTGACTGTAAGCGGTAGGCATAAAAGGTCAGAGACAGTTATCACAAAAAACAAAAGATAAACATACAATCTAAATCTTAAACTTTATTACACTAGGTAGTATTTAGATCAAGCAATTTTCTTACCCCACTGTGTGTTATAATTCTTAGTACACAGACTTCTCCCTTAAGTCTGGACCAGTCTGCTCAGATGAAGTCTCTGTCTTCTCAGCATTCTTATTGCTTCTAGTGTAGGTGGGGGAGAAGAAAGGCAAAGGCATGCTGCCACTGTTCCCTATTTTATATCCTTAGTGCCTAGAAGACACTTACCCAGACATGTCCTGGTGGGCTTTGCTGAGTAACCGGCTTGGGCAATCCCCCTGACATAGTCTTGTGCAACAGAGTCATGGGGTCGAGCAGTCCCCATTGTATGCTGCCTGGGCAACTCTTATTGAATTGTAAATCCCTTGATTGCAACTCCCCTGTTGATTAATGGTCATTGGACAGCCTCCTGGGTGGGGATCTTTTGTATGTCACAAGCAAATTTACAGCATATTTCAATAACAACCATACAGCAAAATCTCATAACTTCATCCATACTAATGATATACATATTTGGACAGAACAGATTTCAGCAGATTATGACCTTTCATATGATGTCTTACATGCCATGCTTTGTATGAAATATCACAATTACATGACAGTGGTGAATATAGGGGTTCCAGGATGCTGCTTTGAAGTACAGAGTGCCACAAGGGAGTAACCAGAACTGCACGCAGTATTCAAAATGTGGGCATACCATGGATTTGTATATGTAGTGACATGATGATATTTACTGTCTTCTTATTAATCCCTTTACTAATGGTTCCTAAAATTCTATCTTTTTTGACCACCACTGCACATGGAGTGGGTGTTTTCAGAGAACTATCCATATTGACTCTAAAATCTCCACTAATACCTCCTTAAATTCGTCATAAAACTCAGCCAGAAAGCCATCAGGTGCCGGAGTCTTACCACTTTTCATACTTTCTATTGCTTCTTACGTTATTTCTTTATCTAAAGTCTCTTTGTCAATTTTGTTTCCATTTGGCAAGCCTGCTACTTCCAGATATTTCTGAATAACTTCATAGCTTGGAGTATCGGAGGTAAACAGATTTTTAAAATAAGCAGCACAAGTAGCACATATTTCATTACAGTGTGCAACTCTCTTCTGCTGATTAAATATAATGGAGGATTAATAGATTGCTCTTAAATCCTTTCAAGCCAAGAGTTTCAAACATTTTCAGAGGGAGTATCCTTAACTGAAAGAAAAAAATGTGTGTGCCTCCCCAGAGTTTAAGGCACTAAAGAACTGAAAATCCTATACTTTACACAAAGACTAGTAATAGAGTAGAAAGGCTTTGAGTGTGAAGGGGTGCATGAAGTGTGTGTGTGGGGGGAAGGTCGGGTCTTGCACCTGGAGTGTGTAACACAGAGGGGAAGTCAGGTCCTGTCCCCAAGGGTGTGACACAGCAGGGTTGCATCCTGCCCTTGACTATGGAAAATCCAGTGGGAGCAGGTTAGAGAGCAAGCCCCATGGCTCCTGTCCCACATGGATAGGCACAGCTCCCCACTTTGCCTCTGTGGCTCTCACCATAGCATCACAGGATGCACCCAGATGTATGTGGGCAAGGCGATGCCCCGTCTCCTTCCTGGCCCTGGTGCTGCTGGATCGCCTGCCATGAGATGAGTGGTGGCTGCTCAAATACAGTGATCTGGTCATCTGGATGAGGCCCCTGGGCCACCAGTTGCCCATCCTCAATGTACTTGCTTAAAAGTGGTCAGGCCTTAGCCTCAGCGACCCCTTCGGCTCCATGGCCCATGAGCCCAACTATCAAATATTACTTCCAATGATGCATGACCTGACTGTGTAATGGTGCCAATTTCTGCAGATTTGAGCTGCTTCATTAAGGTTTTAGAGATTAACCTGGAATTCATCTAAAACTGAAGAGAGTCTGAATAAAACCTTTAATCTCTTTCCCCTGCGTGCAATCCTCTCCAGCAATCTGATAGGTTGAATTGTTGGCACAGAGAAGTCAGTGCGGTAGTGAAGAGCAAAAATTGATTAATTTATCAAACAAACTTTGAGAAATAAAATCATGTAGTGAATGCTGAGAGGGAAGAACTGCAAAAACACGTCATCTTTTCGAGAAGTAATGTTTTCTCTGGCTCTTCTAGGTTGATAGACGCTACCATACAGTGGTTGAAGCATGGGATAGCGAGGAACATGTTCTTCAGGGGACCGGCGTCCTTATTAGTATGATTCAAGGAGTCCAGAAAAAATTCCTCGGCTGAACAAAGGACCAACAGCTGAAAGGTATAGTATAGACGGCATTCAGTCCAGGAGCTGAGGGAAACTCTAGGACAAAAATCCTATTAAAACTTTATTGTCTTACTGACACTCTAGAATAGTAAGCATTTAAAAGAATCTCATAATTTTTCACTACTGATGGTGCAGGTCTACTTTATGATTTCCCTAGCTTGAGCCATGAAACTAGATTAGTCATTTTCATACAGTTTGTCCCATTTTTTAGCACAATGTTGTGTGCTGGGTTTCCAACGCGGCCTGAGGAATGTTTATAAAGCCTCCCAAAATACTAGTTAATATTGACATTTGGGCCTCTACTATTTTATCATGAGTGAAATCCTGGTGCCTTTGAAGTCAATGACAGTTTTGCAGTTTATTTGAATGAGTCTAGAAGTGCACCCTATATTTTTATAGGTGTGTAGGAGGGAGGTGCATTTTTGGGAACTGGACAGTCCGTCAAGGGATTGCAAAATTGTGCAGTACCATATGGACCCGAGAAAGGGAGAAGAATGGAGTGTAAGGTCATGTTTTAACTTTCTACCTTGCAGTCATTTTCAGGACTGATTGAAAAGTAAACAAGGCAATTGGGTTTTATAATCTATTAAGAACAGGCCTGGTTCAAAGATTGCAGTCTTCTGTTTGAATGTGGTTAGCCAAATGCATACTGAAGGGTCATCACCAAGCTACAGTCATTTGTTTATGTAACACCCCAAATTCCCTCTGATTTTGGGTGAATTCAGGAATTTATTAAAACTGTTCACACACCTATAGTTAAGTCTGCACACTGTAATAAGGCAATTCACTCACTCCCAATTTTTTTGTTTTAAACACACTAGATAAAAACGAGACAGCTCTGTCTGGAATGGTGGTTTGTTTTTCTTTTAAGTCTTATTAGCTATTTTGGTGTTTCCTTCCAGGTGGGATTTCTGCCTATAATGCAGGACTAGGAAATGTCCAGACCTATCCAAACATGGATGTTAGCACAACCCACAATGACTATGCCAATGATGTTGTTGCACGAGCCAAGTATTATAAGAGAAACGGATACTGAATCTGGGAATTATCTGCTTTTCAGATACATTGTGGCTCTTACAATAATAATTCAGATGTTCGGGAGAGATACTGTATATTTGGGGGAGATTAGAAGCTGAAACCTTCAAAACCTTAATGATGCAAATAGGCCCATTGTCAGCAGCGGTAAGACTTGCTTAAGTAAGGCTTCGCAGTCTCAGGCACCAGTTTTTTAAATTCTACAGGTAGTTAAACATTGTATCATACCAAAAGAAATAGTGATGGGAATATTTAATAATATTCTACCACATCTGATTATTTCTCTGAGTTATTAAAGCTGCTCTAACTATTTTTAGTCTTCTGCCTTCCAATTTTTAAAAATCTGCAAATTTCAATATCTGTCTTTGTCTTAAATAAAAAGTAGTCTCTTTAGAAAGGCAGCAGAGAATCCTGTGGCACCTTATAGACTAACAGACGTTTTGGAGTGTGAGCTTTCGTGGGTGAATACCCACTTCGTCAGACGCAAAGCTCACGCTCCAAAATGTCTGTTAGTCTATAAGGCGCCACAGGATTCTCTGCTGCTTTTACAGATCCAGACTAACACAGCTACCCCTCTGATTCTTTAGAGAGGGAAGCCTGTATTTCCACTCTGTGATTTGGTTTGACAATTTATTTTTTCAGTACAGCACAACAAGCATCTGTCAATTTGTTGAATAAGAGTACTTTAATTTGCATGTACTTTCATAGAATATCAGGGCTGGAAGAGACCTCATCTAGTCCAACCTACTGTTTAAAGTTGGACCCATCCCCAGACAGATTTTTGCCCCAGGTCCCTAAATGGCCCCTTCAAGGACTGAACTCACAACCCTGGGCTTAGCAGGCTAATGCTCAAACCACTGAGCTATCCCAGCTTGCCATGAACCAGCACAATGCCTAGAACCTGAGATTAATGATTTCAATCAAAACAGAAATATTCAGATTGAAATGCTGGTCACTTGGGGGTACAGAGACCTTACTACAGGTAGAAGAACTATTTCTATTGGCCAGGAATACAGAATGATGTATGGGGCTATTGCATGGCTTGTGAATTGTCAGAAAAGGAAGAGGCCTACAGGAACCCAGACAGCTCTTTTACATCCCTTGCCTGTCATACGGGAGACATTTCTAAGGTTATCAATGGATGTTGTGTCCCTAGGCCAAGTCCTACCCACTGAGGTAATAAGTATATCTTGGCAGTGGTGAATTTTTCCACTAGATTTCCAGAAGCAGTAGTGGCTCTGTCTAACATTGAAGCAGAAACTGTAGCAAGAGTCCTTCTCACTGTCTTAAGCAGAACTGGTTTTCCCGAAGAGGATTTTATCGGATCGTGGATCAAATGTCATGTCACAGCTATTCAGCGAGCTATGGAAGTTTTGTGGGGTGAAACAACATAAAACTGTCCCATACCACCCAGAAACCAAAGGTTTGGTGGAAAGATTCAATGGGACCCTAAAATCCATGCTGAGAACGTATGCAAATAAAAGGGGTTAGAACTGGGACAAATTGTTACCATTCCTGCTCTTTGCTTACAGGGAGGTATCCCAGGAATCAGTGGGGTTCTCCTCATTTGCTCACCTATATGGAAGGAAAGGGAGGAGACCCCTAGATCTCATTGGAGACTCCTGGGAAGGGAACACTGAAGTAAAGGAAGAGCCAGTGACTGAATATGTGCAGAGGTTCCAGAAAAAGTTAAAAGACATGATGACTATTATTCAAACTAACCTCAAAGACAGTCAGTCTAAACAAAATGTGTGGTATGACAAAAATACTTGTAAATGCTGTTTTGTAATAGGAGACTTAGTATTGGTATTAAGCCCTGTGAAAAGGAACAAAATGTAAAATACTTGGGAAGGATGCTTTGAGGTGATAGTAGTAAATGAAGATGCATATCATGTTAAACAGCCTGATGGTAATGCTGTTTCACAGCTAGTACAGGTAAACAGACTTAACATCTATCACATCAGGGAAGCCATGGTAAACATGACCTGCTGTGTAGAAGGGGAAATTGAGGCACATAACCTCATTGGTTTGATGGCTGAATATCAAAGTGACTCAACTCTGAAAAGCATTGATTTATGCAGTGAGTTAACACCAGTTTAAAAGGCAGAGGTGTTATGATTGATGCAAAAATATAAAGAGGTGTTTTCTAACAAGCCAGGGAAGACACACTTGCTAACTCATAAGATCATTACAAAAGGTCAACAGCCACCTCCCGGCAGACCTTACAGGGACACTGGCAAGGTACAAGAACAAATTTGTGCAGAAATATAAAGCATGTTAGACCTGGGAGTAATTAAAGAGTCCTGGGCATCACCTGTGGTCTTGGTCTCTAAGAAAGACCACTCTACAAGGTTTTATGCTGAGTATAGAAAACTCAGTTCTGTTACAGTACCAGAGGTATATCCTCTGCCTAGAAATGATGATATGCTTGACATTTTAGGCAAAGCTAATTATCTTATTTCTTTTGATTTAACTCGAGGTTATTGGCAGATTCCTTTGGATGAGGATTCACAGAAAAAATCTGCGTTCATCACTGATAAAGGATTCTGTGAATTCACAATGTTACCGTTCTTTTTAATTAATGCCGGGGCAACCTTCCAGAGGCTGGTCACCTAGTGTTAAATGGTTTACAGAACTGTGCAAGAGTATATGTACATGACATTGCAGTGTTTAGCGGCACCTGGGCTGATCACAAAGAACACTTGGAAATTGTGCTGTCAGAACTCAAGGAGGCAGGCCTAGATATAAAAGCCTCACATTAATTACTTTTCAGAGAGAAGCATGTGTGGCTGCAACAGTAGAATTTTGCCCTATGTAAGTAAAACAGATCAGGTACCATGCTGCCAGTGGATGGGGCCCAAGTCAGGGCTTCAACACAGGTCTCTCTTCTATAGATTTAAAAATAGGACTGGAATAAAAGGATGAATGGAAGAAAGTATGGAAGCAGTAGATGAGAAGCACATAACACTCAGAGATGTGTGGACCTCTGATGGCTTTACAGATAAGTCAGAATTAAATAGAGGGAGGAAAGAAAGCAAGATCACTGAATTTTTCCTGGCAATTTTAAATTCCAAATCTGGCAGTGTGTTTCCTGGGACCCTGCCATGGGCAACTTTTTAAAAAATGAATGCAGCTTTGAGGCATTTTAAAGGTGACTATGAAGAATGTATAAGAAAAAATTAGGTTCGTACCGTTCTTCATGACACATAGAGAGCCTGAAAGAATTTGTTTTACGGTTTTAAGTTTTTTTCTTCTGATATAATTATCAATCATTATTATTATACCTTAGAAGTATCAGGAATGCCGTTTGCCATTGGATCTTCTCCAGATTTAATTGGAGGACTTCTAGGAAGTCTTAAGGATGCTTATCATGAGCTTTAAGACACACCTTTATTGGAGAGGTAAAAGTGTTCAATCTTTAAGATTTCCCTTATCCAAAAATGTTTATTAAGCATTGAAGGTATATAGGTGCTTTAAAGAATAATAAAAATAAAAACTCAGTCTATCTATCTAAAAATTATTGCAAGCCTCAACTGCTCAGCTTTCACGCTCTGCTCTTGCAGGTCACCGTTTCACTAGTTCTCCAGTTATCATAAAATCTTCCAGGCTAGGTAGGATCTGAATTTCTTATGAAAAAAAAAAAAACAGAACAAAAACAAAACAAAAAAACCCCCACAACTTTAGAAATATGTTGAGCCTTCTTTATAATCATAAAGTAGCGAAAATTGGGCACAAACCTGTTTTTCTTCTTTGCTGTTCATCTTTAACACCACAAGTAACATGACACTCTTCCAGTTTCCCCTCTTCTTCTCCTTTGTCTTTTATTCAATTTTTTTTCCAGTTTCTCTGTCTCAGATCAGGAGATTTAATATTCCCCTATTACTCCTGTACTTTTAGAAGCTTAAAATGGCTCTTCTTTAAGCTGTGCTTCATATTCCATTGAGCACTAAGAGACTACTTATTGCAATTCCCTTAATTAATGTGCAGATCTACTCGGAAAAATCATTCTGTAAAAACGCCACTGTGTGATTCCATGTTTATTGTTCCCATTTCTATATCAACTATTGTCAATTTACAAGTAAACAGATGTTTTGTCTAGTTCCTAGCTCCTGAGACTGAACCTAGGTCTGAGGCTATGTCTACACGCCAGAGCTTACAGCAGCACAGCTGCACTGCTGTAAGGTCTACCGGGTAGCTGCTCCATACCGGTGGGAGAGAACTCTCCCACCATCATAATTAAACCACCCCTAATGAGCACTGGTAGCTATGTTGGCAGAGAAGCATCTCCCAGCGACACTGAGCTGTCCACACCAGCGCTGTTGTTGGTGAAACATTTGTTGGTCAGGATTGTGGTTTTTTTCCACATCCCTAACCAACAAAAGTTTTACCAACAAAAGTGCCAGTGTAGACATAGCCTGAATCAAGCTCTCCCACTCTTTCTTGTACTACCTTACCATCAATGATAGATGATCTGCAGCCAAATTAGCCTTCAGTTATATCTGTGCATTTTCATTATCTTCAAATTATACCAGGGGTGCTGGAACAATTTGTATAGTGGCGGTGCTGAGAGCAATTGGACCAAACTGTATGTAATGGAAACCACTTCAAGCCACGGGGTGCTACTGCATTCCCACACCCCTCATTCCAGCACCTATGAATTATGCCCTCCATGACACCTGTGCAACCCCAGTTCTTTTAATGTGGTTGAGATACTGATGCGAGCTCTGATCAAAACTGTAGGCTCAGCTGAAAATGTACAAGCTCACAGCTGGAAGTGAGGCCAACTCACTTGTGTATTAATATAGATCAAAGTGCCTGTTAAATGTATCAGAATGTATTTGGGGTTTAAACTTTGTGAAAATTAATGGGATTTACATGTGTTGTTTTCACTTACCTGTATCCTGTTATAATGTCATAGCAAACATTTAGATTGTATATAACCCTGTAACTAAATAAACCCATCAAACAAGAAAGAAGTCTTGTGTAATGCAAAATGAAGAATTTTAGCAGAAAGTGCCAATTCTTACACCAGTGAAGGAAAGTGGTCATTATGTGAGATCAAAGATGCCAAATGTGCTCCTCTCTTTCCACCAGTCAAAGAAAGAGCCAATGTGGGTGGTGACCCTGTCAGTTTGTTTTCTGTCAGAATAAATTGTAAGCATGGATTATGGAAAAGCTCCTGCATCTCTGAACTGTTTGGATTCTATCAGGGCAAAATAAGTGAATGAGCAGATGGAGATCCCCAAATTATTCTGGGTAGCCCTGAGAGACTTTGGGGAAACTGGCAGATTACTATGACTGTGACTCACCTGTACATATACTTTACCTGCTTTAACCTCTCAATATCATTCATTTATTTTTCTTAGCTATTAAACCTTTAGTTAGTTTACTTTAGAATTGACTACCAACATTGTCTTTGGTGAGAGATTTAGGATGCAACTCGACCTGGGTGAATGCCTGGTCTCTTGGGACTCAGAGTAACCTGAAATACATTTGTGAATTCTGCTATAAGTGACCATTTATCATATAGTCCAGCCTGCTTGGGTGGCAAGATAGACTGGAGTGTCTAAGGGGACTGAATGTGACTCTATTATAAGATTATTGTAGTACTTTGGGCATTCACATTTGGTACTGGATTGGTGAGGGGGGAGGAATAGCTCCAGGGGCGGCTCTAGACATTTCACTACCCCAAGCATGGCAGCATGGCGCGGGGGCACTCTGCCGGTCACTGGTCCCGTGGCTTCGCTGGACCTCCTGCAGGCGTGTCTGTGGAGGGTCCGCTGGTCCCACGGCTCCACCGAAGCCGCGGGACCAGTGGACACTCCACAGGCATGCTGCCACAGGCTGCCCGCCTGCCACCCTCCTGGCAACTGGAAGACCACCCCCCCACAGCATGCCGCCCCAAGCACATGCTTGGCTTGCTGGGGCCTGGAGCTGCCCCTGTATAGCTCAGTGGTTTGACCATTAGCCTGCTAACCCCAGGCTTGTGAGTTTAAGCCTTGAGGGGTCCATTTAGGGATCTGGGGCAAAAATCAGTACTTGGTCCTCCTAGTGAAGGCAGGGGAGTGGACTCAACTCAATGACTTCCAGTTCTAGGAGATAAGTATATCTCCAATTTTTTTAAAAAATTAATTATAGACCATACCACTAGTTTGAGGTGTCAGCCTTGCTTGTGACAGGCCACTGTGAGGTAGACATAGCCATGAGCCACTCCAGACTGCATGACAGTGGTCACACAGAAATAACTGATTAAAATTCAGCAAACAATTTTATTGATGATGCATCAGAAGGCAGTGTTAGCTCTGCATGCTAACAGAAGAGCACTGAATTATTGTATTTAATCACTAAAGCCAATAAATATGATTGAACACACAGAAAGCAGTTCTGTTGAATAAGGTGGTATTCTTACAGAGTCATTTTCAAGACAGAACCACACTTTAAAATCTGTACCGTTTATTAAAGACAAATAGGAAAAAGAAAGGTAAAATTAGTGAACTGTAAAATTATGTCCAGTTGAATGCCTCAAAGAAGAGCAGCTAAAAGAGGCAATTCAGAATGGTGATTTTTTTTGCTTTGTTTTTGTTTATTTTTTATATTAAGTATTCAAAGCTGTGGTAGGACAATACCTGCTCCATTCTTACATACCAGCATGAATTATAATGTGATATCAGAGCTCACATGCAATTGCACTGCAGTATCAAGCCAGCCTCTAGAGTGGATAATAAACAGTGTAAGTCTATGAAGGCATGTTGAAAATAAGTTTATTTAACTTATGTTTTAACTGTGCCGGTTCAATCTTGCAAGACTCAGATCTAAAACCAAGGCTCAGGAGGCCCTCATCCAACACCACCTCTTTGCTAATGATGCAGCACTGGCAACCCATACAAAAACCCATTGCCAAAACTTCATTGATAGTTTTTCCAAAGCCTGCCAAGAATTTGGGCTTACCATAAGCCTAAAGGAGATTGGCACATTATGTTAAAGAGTTGAAGAAGCACCCTACATCAAGATTAACAACTGTGAACTTGAAGTGGTGAACATGTTCACGTATCTGGGGTCCACTACGGTAGTCAGTCTCTCACTTGAAATGGAACTCAACATCTGCATCAGAAGAGCCACCACAACAATATCTAGAGGGTATGGCACAACAACAAACTGACCGAACACACACAGATCTGTGTGTATCAGGCACGTGTTATCAGCATGCTTTTGTATGGGAGCAAGACATGGACCCATATACTCATCAGGAAAAGTGGCTCAACAGCTTTCATATGTGTTGCGTTCATCGAATCTTTGGAATCTCCTGGAGGATCCAAGTTACCAGCACTGAGGTGCTCAAGCAGGCCAGCATGCAAACACTCCTCAAATAGAGATGCCTCCTCTGGCTTGGGCATATGTGCCAAATGAATGAATGGCACATCCCTAAGGTCATCCTCTATGGCAAATTGGTATATGAAAAACAACCCAAAGGATGCCCAAAATTACATTTCAAGGACGTATACAAGCGAGACCTCAAAAAAATGGATATGGATGTGGACAACAGGGAAGATCATACACAGGCCTGCAGCCTTTGGAAACAAGAGCTCTATAAAAGTCTCTGGAGTTATGAGAGGAAACAGTCCAGCTTAGGAGAAGAAAAGAGCTCGCAGAAGTCAGAGCCCAAAGGGTTGAAACATCACCTCTAAATGTGACAGATGTGGCAGAGATTGTCTCTCTTGAGTAGGTCTTTTCAGCCACAGCTTCCATAAAACCAATTGAGTAAATTCTTTATTTCTCAGGGGCACATACCCATGGTCTCTTGAGACTGAAGGATGCCCACTACTACTCCTATGTGTTCAGGTGTTACTTATTCAATAAGTAAACAAGATTGAAATCCCTATTGAAATAGTACAAAAGGCATCAACAAGGTCATTATTGTTCCCTTTCAGAGCTGCACAGACAATTGCAATCTGTCTTTGAGACCTTCCTGCTTTTCTGTGTCTTTTAAGCTAGTTTTCAATCTTGGTGTAGATGAATGGACTCACCCCTGCGGCACCTCCTGCTGGTGACTTCCAGGAATTAGCTCATTCCAGCTCTGGAGCACCCTCTGCAGGCCAGTGATCTGCCTGGTCCCCCATGTCCCTCCCTGGACCCAGTGCCCTACCCCTGGCAGTAACCCTTCAGTCTTACAGTCTCCCCTCCTAGGGACCCCCCCACCATCTATCCCCACCCTGTCTCAGTATATGGCTACTGCCAGTCATTGTCTAGCCCCCATGCCCTGGGGCAGACTGCAATATCAACCTACTCATCACTGGCAAGGATGGGTTTGGACCTACTGCCTTTGCCTACCCCTGGGCTGCCCTCTGCAACCCCCAGTACCTGTTAGCCCAATGCTAGGCTACAGCCTGGGCATTCCAGGCTGGAGCTCCCCAGCCCCACTTCACTCAGGTACTCTGTGTCTTACTGCCTGCAGCCAAACCCTTCTCCTTCTACAAGCAGAGGAAGATCATCTGGGCTGTTGGCTCATAGACTCTTTATAGGGCCAGCTGGGCTCTGATTGGGGCGTGGCCCAGCTGCGGCTGCTTCCCCAATCAGCCCAGCTTTTAGAACTGCAGCTTTTAAGCCCTCCCAGCCCTAGCCATAACCCTCTCCTGGGCTGTTTTAAGCCTCAAAGGGCAGGAGCAGGTAACCACCCTGCTACACTTGGGTATGCCCACCCACTTCCCGGACACCCAATAGATACACTTGGGTATGCCCGCCCACTTCCCGGACACCCAATAGATACACTTGGGTATGCCCGCCCACTTCCCGGACACCCAATAGGTACACTTGGGTATGCCCGCCCACTTCCCGGGAACCCAATAGGTACACTTGGGTATGCCCGCCCCCTTCCCGGACACCCAATAGATACACTTGGGTATGCCCGCCCACTTCCCGGACACCCAATAGGTACACTTGGGTATGCCCGCCCACTTCCCGGGAACCCAATAGGTACACTTGGGTATGCCCGCCCCCTTCCCGGACACCCAATAGATACACTTGGGTATGCCCGCCCACTTCCCGGGAACCCAATAGGTACAATTGGGTATGGATTTCTCAGTATGTGGGTTGCTGTTATGTTTTCTTGGCTGTTTTTGGTGTGGAGGTAATGGCAAAACTGGAGATATTTATAAAATGTGATCTTTGAAAGTTATGTCACTATGTGCTCTTCATATTTAAAATCTGAAAAAGCTGATCCAGGTGAGTGAACTTATTTTGCTGCTATCAAACTATAATGCCATGAGAAAAGAGAGGGACAAAGTTTAGAATGTATAAATATGCACTAGAAGAAACAGGGAAGCCTTTGTGATGGTGTGCCCCATAAGGCTTTATGGAATATGCTTAAGAATGTATATATGACATAACCAGGAGTGGCGCCAGGGTTTCTGACGCCCTAGGCAGACGGCTGTTTCGCCGCCCCCCTGCAGCTCCGGTGGAGCTGCCGCAGTCGTGCTGGTGGGCAGTCCACTGGTCTAAAGGCTCCAGTGGACCTGCCACAGGCATGACTGCAGTAGGTCCGCCGGAGCCTTTAGACCAACGCACAGTCCGCCGGCGTGACTGCGGTAGGTCCCCCGGACCTGCGTGCCGCCCCCCCCGCAAAATGCCACCCTCCAAAAACTCTGGCGCCCTAGGCCATTGCCTAGGTAGCCTAAATGGTAGCGCCGGCCCTGGACATAACTAGAATATGTTTTGTGCTACATATGCCATGTAACATATCTGTGTAAAGGTTATGATCTACTGAAAACATTCCTCCTATTTGTGTGCATATATCATTTTTGTATTTGAAGTTAGGAATATTGGCTGTGTACTTGCTTGATTTCTAACTAGCCTAGTAGAGCATATGGTCAGCTTCTTGAGAAAAGTGCAGATTAAGTGCCCAGTCAAGAACCACTTAAGCCAACAACGAACTTGAAGATGCCAATCCACATCTGAGCTTTCCCAGGAATGTGTCTTGGCTGGTAAAAACTGAGTCATGCATGGACATGTGACGTGCCCACGTGACTCCAAAACTCCATCTTGGAGCTGGACTTTGCATAGGAAAGAGGAGGGGGTCTCCAGCCACAAGAGAAGTCTATTTAAATCCCTGAGAGATCCCTCCATTTGGTTTTCAGCTGGCTAAAGGGATAGCCTCTCCAACTCCAAGAAACCTGAAAGAAACTGGAACAAAGGACAGTAACTATAGGGGGTGTGAGTGATTGCTGGACCCAGACTAGCAGGAAACTAGCGTGTAAAAGGAAGCTTACTGGAACTGGTGAGGTTTTATCTGTATTCAGTTTTCTTAGATATAGACTTGCATGTTCTATTTTATTGTACTGGGTAATTCACTTTGTTCTGTCTGTTACTACTTGGAACCACTTAAATCTTACTTTCTGTATTTAATAAAATCACTTTTTACTTATTAATTAACCTGGAGTATGTATTAATACCTGGGGGAGGGGGGTAAACAGCTGTGCATCTCTCTATCAGTGTACTAGGGGGCAAACAATTTATTAGTTTACCCTCTATAAGCTTTATACAGGGTAAAATGGATTTATTTGGGGTTTAGACCCCATTGGGAGTTGGGCATCTGAGTGTTAAAGACAGGAACACTTCTGTAAGTTGCTTTCAGTTAAGTCTGCAGTTCTGAGGTGCATTTGTGTTGCAGGGGCTTAAGAGAAACTTGTTTCTTTTTTAAGAAATAAAACTCAAGTATATCTATTTTTTTCATTTCGGTGCAATTTTTGCATGTAATGGAGGACCTAAAAATGTCCAGAGTGATGACAGAATGGATATTGGCACAACAAATAATGACTACAGCAATGATGTTATTGCAAGAGCTCAGTTTTTGGAGAGAAAGGGATCTGGAAACTAGCACTTGTATAGAGAAGAGTTTCTAAAAATAGTGTGGTCAAAGTGATTTAAAAAATACTACTTTTCCTATATAAATCTTGGAAATAGAAAAATAAGTTAAGAACTCCAAGAGGCTTTTAGTTTAGGTTAGAAATAATTTCTAAAAATGAAAAAATACATATTAATTATACTAGATTAGGTTAATTATATTAGGTTATTAAAATTGGAAGTCTTAACTCTAATAACCAAATTATTAGAACCTACCAAATGCAAAACTGTTGCAGTAAATGTTTACTGATATATACATACACACACACACTTGTAGAATGATCAATACATAATTTTCAGTAATTTAGTAAATGACATCAAATTTATAAGCATTGAATATGTGTCCCTTTTTGTTTAAAGCAGGCACACAACTTTAAAAACCATTACCAGGTTATCTATGCTTTTTGGGATGTTTTGGCTGAAACAGCCCAAGAGACTCTGGGTTATGTAGTGGAGTCATAGTAGAGAAAAGTTGGTGGTTTGGGGGTGGGGTCAAAGGCAAGAATGTATGGTTTGGGGGGTTAAGTTGAAAAATGTTCAGAACAGCTCTCTGAGAGCTTTGCACTAAAGCACCTCTTGTGTAGTCAACATTATTCTTCTTTACCTGCTCTGTGTTCAGTTAAAGAATCCACATAGTTTAATAGTAGAACTTTATCAAAGGCTGCAAACACCATGGGATCTAACTTCCAGACAGTCTGGTAGTAGTAGGTGTACCCAAAAAGGAGCACAGAAATGGAACTTCCAGGACTTTCATTTCTTCTTAAAGGTAAATATAAGTTTGTGTTCCCCTATGTAGCCAGTCATTTTTCAGGTATCTTGAGAAAGCCCTGTTTAAACAAAATTTGGGTTTATCTAAATTGGCTTATTGCTCTTTTAACTCAACTTTTATTGTAGAGAGTGGCTTCCAGCTGCACCCAAAAACAATCTACAATGGACATGGTGAAATGACTCCAGCCCAATAATTCATCTTGAGAAGGGATGGTTGCTCAGCTCCACAAAGGAATTTAGGTGCCTAAATCCCAAATGTGGGTACCACTGCAATCCACAAAACCCCCACTGAGCTGCCAACTAACTCTGTAGGTGCCTAAACTCACTCACTGAGTAAATTTTCACCTGAAAAGTTCCCTAGGGACCTCATTTTTCCCTCTGGGCCTGCATACTGATGCCTATCTCCTCTCTAAGCCCCAGTGCGATCCTCAAATCAGAAGACAGATGCGGGAACAACATCAGGGCCTGATCAGGTAGGCATTTTCTAAGCATGACTTACTCTACACAAAACAGGAGGGCAACTCCCGTTAACCTTCATCCCAGTGGTTAGGGTACTCAGCTGGGCTGAGGGAATCCCCAGTTCAATTCTGACCTCTGCCTCATGAAGAAGAGGGATTTGACAGGAGTTTCCCACCTTTCAAGTGAGCACCCTAACCACCAGGACATATTCTGATGCGAGTCTCTTGTTGTGGTCATTCTATGTGTTATTAAATATTAATGGGACCAGAGAGCAAATGAAACTATAGTTCAATGGTTAGAACACTCACCTGAGGTTGGAATCCTGTTCAAATCTCTTCTCTTTGTCAGGCGGAGTGGGGAACTGAACCAGTTTCCCACATTCTGGGTGAGGGCTCTGACACTAGGACAAAGTATGGCACCTGCCATCTCCTCCTCTAACACCCCCACCTCCCACCCCTTTGTGGGAGTCAGGCAGGTGCTTAACTTCTGTTCTCTCAAGCAACAGCTTAGGCATCTAAGGTGCCTGACTCCAGAAACAGCACTCCCAGCTGTAGATTGCAAGCACAGATAGATGCCTCCCTGTATCCCACATTCAGGCCATGTCTACACAAGTTATGTTAGCATACAGCTGCTGAAGTTTGTATATCACTCATGCACTGCATATTTGGCTGCTTGTGTCTGCGCTGCACATATTTTCCAGGAGCTCTTTTTTTGATGCAAAGTGCTGTACATGGTGGGTAGGCATCCCAGTGTGCCATTTGCTGCCTTCTGGCAAAATGCTTTTTGGGAAACGTTCACATGTGTTATGGGAAGCAGTTGGTTCAAGGTCTTATCTCAAAACTTTTACCGTGAGACAGTAAGCTGTGCTACTCATGGACAAGCTGGGTTCCATTTTAAACATTTATTAATACACACAACTCCCAATTTATCAGTTAATTTATTTTGTAAAAGTAAGAATAGTCAGTGCATACTATGACTTAATTGCTTTTTGTTCCACGGGTTTCAGATGCCGCCGAATTATTAATTCTCCTGTGCTCTTAAGTAAGGTATCTGACATTTCCTCTTCTGTTGGAATTCCATGAGGTAGTTTGAGGGGCTGTATTCTACAGACAAGAGAATTTGTTTAAAACATGGACTATGCTAACAAGTTATTTTAATTGTTGCTGGTTAAAGGAAGAGTTAACAAACCTTATTAGATGCTTTATGACTTTCAGTTTTCCATTCACAGATGGGATATTTTTGTGCACTCTGGGCAGATTTGCCTATAAAAAATGCAGAATAAATGTTACAAACTCACTTTGAAAAGGCACTTTATGTCTCTGGAAATTGATGTATTCACATATCAATAAAAGAAGAACACATGTACATAAAACTAAATTACTTTGGGAAATTCACACTTACTGAGAATAAGTGTGCTAAAATTTATTAAACTTCTGGGATTCTCTAACATCTTCATTAATACACCCAGACTGTCCAAATACTCACAAGCACTGACTAACATGACCTAATAAATAAGAGTGAACTAATGAGCAGTCAAAAATACATATATATAGCTTTACTAAAGGGTAGCGGGCAAAGTTCTTCTATGCTATGCACAGCAGTCTCAATGCTGGTGGTTCTGCTTTCCTTACAAATGTATATTTCTTATTAATATCCATGGGAGAGCCATACATCTAGGCTCCAATCATGAAAATACCTACCTATTTGCTCAACTCTGCTATTGTGAGTAGTCCTTTTGATTTCTCACTGTAGTACAGTTAAGGACATGCATAAATGTTTGCAGAGTCAGGGTCTCACAGGACAAAAAATATCAAAGCAGCGTACTGTGGTGAAGATCTAAGGAGAATTTTGCCCTAAATTTCTTGGCTAATTACTTTACTGATGTGCATGATAAACATGAAATAAAGTAATTTAGAAAGTATACTTTATCCAGTCCAAGATCATGTATTATCTTCTTTTCCCAGTATGGACGACCTATTCCACTTTTGATTCTAGTGACAAGATGCAGTTTGTGAGGCTGCTCAGGATCACCTCCATATTTTTCATGATCTGAAGGCTGTGGCTGAAATACCTACAAATAAGTAGTTCACAAAAGGCATGTTTTTGTTTATTTTTAAACATTTCAACAGTTACTGAATTTAACCATGTCTTGCTGTAAAAATATTCCCCTAAAATATATTTTGATCTTTCACTAGAAAGAAAATGTGGCAACCCCCCCCTAAATTTCTAATAAGCTTCCCTTCCAGAAAGGCAAAGCAGCAACATATGACCATAGTATTAAAAAAGCTAATCTCCAAATAACCTCAAATTATTTCAAAGTGTTTCCTCATGACAGTTTGCAGAAAGATACAATAAGTTTGGGGTCATGATCCTCCAATCATATATATCCTAGCCTTTGGGGGCATGATTCTTCAACCATATATATAAACACATAAGAGCAGAGGTCTGTGCAGACAGGTCCGTTGGAGAACTGGGACCTAAGTTTGTAAGATGATTGTGACAGGCTTATTACTCAAGACTGCTCTATTTCAGAAATAAAATCTACTACAATCACACACTGGTTTTTCATACAAGAATCTGAGTGCATCGCTCTCTGGTTTAACAATGGTATTGCTCAGTACTGTTACAAATTAGTCTTACTAAAAAAATTAAAGGTATAAACAAACCCAAAATGTGCTTTCAAATCTTTAAATATTGTGCTTACTGAAGCTGGAATTCTTGACTTAGTAAATTTATGGCGAATCCATGCTGTCCACGTCAGTGAATCCACGCTGCTTTTTGCCACAGTCTAAAGAAGTTATGGCATGATTTGTCAAATATTGAAGAAGAAAATCATTAACATCTGTATTGTACATAAACCAGTGTAATAACTGAATTAGGATCAGGGTCCCATTGTGCAACTTGAATAACCGATACTGTGCCCTTATTACATCAGTGGGTGCTTTGACACCAAGAAATTCAGCATATTCTTGCTTAAGGAAACCAAATACTTTTGAAACCTTTTAAAGTCTGTGTTTCTGATCCGGGTGTTCTAGTGAAATGAGGACACGACCCCGAGTTTCACTAGCATAGAGGCTGCAGAACGGCAGGAGTGCGTGGGGCCCTTCACAAGAGGAAAACCTCGCTGAGGCGGAACACGCACTCTGACAGCGATCAGGCAGCGCAGCTCACTGGGGCTGCTGACTTGGTCTTGAGGGACGCTCCTAGGGGAATCGGGCTGCAGCCCGCCCTAGTGCGGCCCAGGATGGCTCGGAGAGGGAAGAGCCCCGGTCCTGCGACCCTTTCACCGGGGGCTCGAGGCAGTAGGGAACCGAAGCGAAGCGCAGCAGCCCAGGCAGTGGGCGGCGAGGAGGTGCAGCTCCGGGTCCCACTCTCACGCCGCCCTTCCTGCCCTTGGAGAAACTGGCCCCAACAATCCCACTACGACCAGAGCAGGGGACCCCGCCGCCCTGCGCCCCACTCACTCTCCAGACGGCCGGGTGTCTCTTAGCGACGCAGCCCAGCACCACCGCCGCCATCTGGGCCCCGGGCGCCGTTTCCGGATTCCGATAGCCACTAAAATCCGTGCCCAGAAGCCGCCGCACTTTGGTTCCGAGGCGCAGCGCGCGCCCCGGCTACTTCCGGCGAAGGGCGGGCAGGGGAGGGGAGGGAATAAAGTGCGGCACCGGCGGCCGCTAAAGGGTCTTCTAGGTCGTGAAAATCACGTGACCGCCTCCCCTATCCCCTCTGGCTCCCGGAAGTGGCCGCTGCTGTTGGCGCGCGCAGGCTTGGTCCAGCTGGGGGTTCGATACCCGCCGGGTGCTGCTTCCCGCTTGCCCGTCCCCAGGTCCCAGGCCGGTCCGGGCGCCGTGGCCACGCTGGAGCCCCCGGCGGTGGCGACGCTGAAGCGGGCGGTGGAGCTGGACTCGGCGTCCCGCTTCCAGGAGTCGCTGGTGTGTTACCAGGAGGGGATCGACTTGCTGCTGCGGGTGCTGAAAGGTACCGACGGGCTGGCCCCTATCTCCCCTGCAGCGCTGCAACACCCTTCCCCCTCCGCTGCCTTCCTGCTCGCCCCGCTCCGCCGGGAAGGGTCGGGAGCCGCAGCGCCAGTGCAACCCCCTGGCAGAGGTCATACTGCTCTCTCCTGAGCTTGCAAACGTTTGAGGCTGGGGGGCTGCGGGCTGTCATTTTCTCAGGGGTTGCAGAGGGTGCATGGAGGTTGGGAGCCCAGCTCTGGCTGACCTGCAGATGCTGCCTCTTTAAGGTCTGGTCTATACTAGAAAATTACGTTGTCTTAACTATGTTGGTCAGAGGTGTGAAAAATCCATAACCCTACTTGGTGTAGTTAAGCTGACCTAAATCAGCGCCACTACTGCCTCTTGGGGAGGTGGAGAACCCCTCCTGGTGGCACAGGAAGTGTCTACGCTGAAGCAGCACTGCTGTGCCACTGAAGTGTTTTAAGTGTAGACTAACCCTAATAACATTCATGTATGTGCTGAACCCTTAGAGAGGTGGTGATGGGCATGTTGCGGTTATATATGCCTGTGTTGGGCCTCACAGTTCATAAATGACTAAGGCCTCGTCTACACTAGGAAATTAGGTCAGTGTAACTAAATCACTGAGAGGATATAAAAAATCCACACCCCTGGACAATGCAATTAAACCGATGTAACTCCCTGCTGTAAATAGCACAAAGTCCATGAGACATTACCTACACTGGGAAGAACCTGTCCTGTCAGTGTAGATAGCATCTTCACTGAAGTGCTACAGCAGCACCATTGTAGCATTTTAAGTGTACATGGGTCCTAGGAAAAACAACATTCTTGGGAACTTAGTAAAATCAAAAGGCTGGTTGGCTGCTGTATTTGAGTGGCCCTTACTTTTTTTTAAAATACATCTTGCGTCTAGTAGATAGCTATTACATTCCTGTCTCTCTCCCTCTTCCTCATACACACACACTGGTTCAAGAAGCTTATCCTGGGGCTTATATAGGCTTGGCAGGTTTAAATTTTTATTGATAAATGTTGGTAAGGGTTGATTTCACCAGAAACACACAAAATATTTGTGTACTAACAAAGTATTTCCATGAATAATCAAAACTTACAGTAATAATATTTAAAAAAATCTGCTTGAGAACTTTAGAGTTTCACTTAAGAATATTAAAAGCAGCAAAGAATCCTGTGGCACCTTATAGACTAACAGACATTTTGGAGCATGAGCTTTCGTGGGTGAATACCCACTTTGTCAGATGCATGTAGGGGAAATTTCCAGGGGCAGGTATATATATGCTAGCAAGCAAGCTAGAGATAAGTTAGTTCAGTCAGGGAGGATGAGGCCCTCTTCTAGCAGTTGAGGTGTGAAAACCAAGGGAGGAGAAACTGGTTCTGTAGTTGGCAAGCCATTCGCAGTCTTTGTTTAATCCTGAGCTGATGGTGTCAAATTTGCAGATGAACTGAAGCTCAGCAGTTTCTCTTTGAAGTCTGGTCCTGAAGTTTTTTTGCTGCAGGATGGCCAAGATCTGCTATTGTGTGGCCACGGAGGTTGAAGTGTTCTCTTATAGGTTTTTGTATATTGCCATTCCTAATATCTGATTTGTGTCCATTTATCCTTTTCTGTAGAGACTGTCCAAGTGGGTATTCACCCACGAAAGCTCATGCTCCAAAATGTCTGTTAGTCTATAAGGTGCCACAGGATTCTTTGCTGCTTTTCCAGATCCAGACTAACACTTAAGAATATTTAATTTGTATGTTTTGACATGTGATGTTGATAATGTGTTTTAACCATTAAAAAGCTTTAACTTATGAATCTCAAAACCTACTGTCATTAAATAATTGTCTCATCACCCACCCATAATTTTCTGGAACTGTGAAAATTTTAAAAGTGCTTAAAATAAACATTGATGTTATCAATCAAAATTTATTTTAAAAAAATCAAATTCTGCCAAGCCTAGGTACACACAGTGAAAAATATTGAGAACTAACCTGTAAAGAGACTGGCTCTTGGACATGGATGTAAGTCCAGTAAAGGATTTCTCTCCTCTCCTATAGACTGTTGAATGAAAAAATCAGAGGACTTTTTATCCTGGGGAATAATTACCAGATGTAGTCGTCCTCCTTTTTTGAGATAATCTGAATATTTTTGATTCACAGCTACAAAAGATGAAACAAAAAAAGCTCACTACAGACAAAAAATATCTGACTACATGGAGAGAGCTGAAGCAATTAAAAAACATATTGAAAAAGAAAGAGAAGGTATGAAGTTGTACTGTACATTTTTTTAAATGTTCATGAAATGATGCACTTGTACATCTGAAGTTACAATACAGTTACCTAGGATTTATAGAATGCATATGTATGATTGCACTGTCTTGTTTAGTGAGGGATGCTTCTTTTTTAGATGGTAAATACCACCAGCAAATTAAAATTGAAGAAAATGCAACTGGTTTCAGCTATGAGAAGGTTTTCCAAGACTACCTTAATGAGACTGTTACAGAAGTTTGGGTAGAGGACCCATACATTAGACATGTTCACCAGGCAAGTGGAACTTGAAGTAGCTTACATATAAAACTATAACAATTTTTTTCAGTTATTAAATAATCAAACTAACTCTTACAGTTCTACAACTTCTTACGATTCTGTGAGATGCTTGTTAAGGGGCCCTGCAAAGTGAAAACTATCCACCTTCTCACTTCCTGTGATGAAGTAAGTATCTAGACTTCATGTATAACATCTGTTCATATTTACCAATATTTGTCAGACTGAAGCCCCTCCCTCCTTCAACAGGAGATGCAAGCAGATCAAGAGGATTTAACATAAACACTGAATAGTGTAATTCCAAATATTTTGCTAAGTAATAAATTCTACTTATGTGGAATCCTAAGTGGAAGTGACCCTGGAAGAAAGATGTTTATATTGTCCTAGTTGACTGTCAAACTCCATTTAAATCAGTTCTGCTGGGAGACTCTTTATAATAAGGAAGGCTTGGATACATTTTGATATTTTGGGGTTATGACAAGTATAAACCCTCTTTGTTGTCATTGTACTCATTCTAACCCAAATCTTAATCTGGACAGACAATTCAGTGTACTGGGGAGGCAGCATATCTAGTGGTTAGAGCATGGGACCAGAAGGGAGAACTGAGTCCTTGTCCATAATCTGTCATTGGCTTGCTATGTGATTTTGGCCACGGCTGTCAATGTGCCTCAGTCATCCCATCTGCAAAAATGAGTGTAACTTATCTGCCTTCATAAAGCATTTTGAGATTTGGATAAAAAGTATAAGAACAAAGTGGTGTTAGTGAATTGAAGAAGATAAATGGACACAACTGGAACATGCATGATGAAAAAACAACTTTTACTCTTTAACAGGCCAGTGGAAAGAGTCAGCAGACAAATAGTCTAGAAGAAATAAAGCAATCACTAAAGAACTATGGCGTAACACTGAATGTCTCATTTTCATCTTCAATTCATGATCGAGAAATAAGGTTGGTGATGCAGAAAACCAATTAATTTCAAGAAGCAAAGAGTCCTGTGGCACCTTATAGACTAACAGACGTATTGGAGCATGAGCTTTTGTGGGTGAATACCCACTTCGTCGGATGCAACGTATTCGAGCATGAGCTTTCGTGGGTGAATACCCACTTCATCGAACGCATGAAGTGGGTATTCACCCACGAAAGCTCATGCTCCAATACGTCTGTTAGTCTATAAGGTGCCACAGGCCTCTTTGCTGCTTTTACAGATCCAGACTAACACAGCTACCCCTCTGATAATTAATTTCAAATTATTTAATCCTGACAAATTATCTATAACCATGGTTACAAATGTCATTCAAAGCAGAAGGCAGTTACTTTATCCAGTAAAGTAAGTTCTTCATAGCTTTATACTGTGTTCAACATTGGGACTGCTGGGATCTAGTTTTTAAAACAAGACATTGCTGTACAGTAACTCCTCGCTTAACGTTGTAGTTACATTCCTGAAAAATGCAATTTTAAGCAAAACATTGTTAAGCAAATTCAATTTTGCCATAAGAATTAATGTAAATGGGGGGGTTAGGCTCCAGGGAAATTTTTTCCACCCAACAAAAAACTATATATTATATACACAGTATACATTTTAAACAATTTAATACTGTTCACACCTATGATGATTGTGAAGCTTGATTGAGGTAGTGAAGTTAGAGGGTGGAAGAGGAAGGGATATTTCCCAGGGAATGCCTTGCTGATAAATGATGAACCTAGCACGACTGAGCCCTCAAGGATTAATACATTGTTGTTAATGTAGCCTCTCATCAAGGCAGCATGAACAGGAGGGAGAGGAGACAGCATAGCAGACAGAGACAGACACATTCTATATGTGGGAGAGAGAGAGATGCACGCTGCCCCTTTAAGTAAGCTGACCAACTCTTAAGTGCATTGTCTTTTTAAGTGGATCAGGAAGTTGAGACAGCAGCTGCTGCCCCAAGCGCTCTCTGTCCGTGTCCCCTCCCTGCTCTATATGGAGAAGAGGTGAGCAGGGGGGACACCCTGACATTAGCCCCTCTCTTTCTCTTTCCTCCCCCACACACACACACACACACAGCAAACAGGAGTCTCTGGGAGCAGCCCCTGGCAGTGAGGGGAGGGACAGCTCAACTGCCGATTCATAGCCTGCTGGGTGGTTGCAGCACAGCAAACTTAGAGGAGCGGGGAGCTGATAGGGGGGCTGCTGGTCTATCCTGGTTACAAGCCCCCACCAGCTAGCTGCAATGGGCTGCTCTTCCTGCAAGCAGTGGACAAAGCAGGCGGCTGCCAAACAACATTAGAAGGGAGCATTACACAACTTTAATCGAGCATGTTCCCTAATTGATCAGCAATGAAACTACATTAACTGGGATGACTAAGTGAGGAGTTACTGTATTATACAGTTGACATCTACTCTAGCTAGGAATTGTGATTGAAATGGTAGGAGCAATTTGCATAACTTGTAGATATGATTAATGTCTTTTTTCCTAATTATGTTAAAGTACCTACAGTTTGTAAACTTGTGAAGATGCAATAACATTGTGAATTTATAAATAGATTCAACAATGGATGGATGATTAAGATTGGAAGAGGGCTTGATTATTTTAAGAAACCACAGGTATGTGTCTCTTCTTTTGAATGAATTTGAACTACCAAGTGGCTTATTCTAAAATTGTGTTCCTTTTTGTAGGGTCGTTTTTGCCTTGGATACTGTGATTTTGATTTGAGACCATGTCATGAAACAACAGTGGATGTCTTTCATACTAAACATACAAAGAAAACATGACCAAATATTTCTGTTTTTACTTAACTGCTCTTACAAGTTTTAAATGCCTGCTCTTAATTTCTCTCAATTACATGTAGTGTACATATTTTATGGAATAAACTATTTTTTTTATTTTTGATTACTTGCAGTTTGAATTGATACCCCATTTAGTTTAGAAATTCTAACACTTTAAAGCAAGGTACAGCAGAAACTCAAGAGTTATGAACACCAGAGTTCCACACACTTCATTTGGAACCAGAAGTATGCAATCAGGCAGCAGCAGAGACGATAAAACAAAAAAGCAAGTACAGTACAGTACTGTTAAATGTAAACTACTAAAAAAAAAAAAGGAAAGTTAAATAAAAATCGCCAAGGTAAGGAAACTGTTTCTGTTCTTGTTTCATTTAAATTAAGATGGTTAAAATTAGCTTTTTTTCCTGCATAGTAAAGTTTCAAAGCTGTATTAAGCCAGTGTTCAATTTTAAACTTTTGAAAGAACCATAACATGTCCAGAATTACGGACATTTCAGAGTTACAAATAACCTCTATTTCCAAGGTGGTCAAACTCTGAGGTTCTACTCTATCAAAGATGATGAATTAGCAGTGCTGAAAGTTCACAGGTTCTTAGGAGACTAGTTAAGTTTCTGTAAATTGTACACACTCAACAAACTTAAATGTTTTTGATCCAACACAGAAAATCCAAATATACACAAGTTAGATAGGCAACTGTCTTTAGGATTATACTTTAAAGAAAAAAACAATAGGATTGAAGGAAAACACCATGCTAAAACTGTAGCTTAGTTAACTAGATAATTAAGGCCAATTGTTTCCTTCTAAAATAAGGTGGAGAGCTGTAAAATCAGTGAACACTTGTGCAGAGTCCTCTGTGAAATACCAGTTGGCAATCACACTACAATTTAATAGCCTTCAAAAGCTTTCTGTTTCATTGATTAACTTATTTGATTACTAATGGCAGTACATGTATTGAGGGGCCCACATACCAATAAATGGAACAGAATGTGCCATACTTAATTAGACTATCTAAACATGTGGTTCTGTTTTGTGGCGATTATCCTTCCAGTTAAGTCATAGAACCATCCCAGAGAGCAAGACACAGGAATCAAAATGCAGTTCTCCTGCATGGTATCTGAGCTGGTCACAAATCCATGGCCCATTATTTACTGATACTGATTTTTTTTTGTGATGTTAACGTGCAAACTTTACTATTTTTAACTGAGACCGTAAGATGAAAGTCTAGAATAAAATTCAGTTTAGAGCCTAACATGTAGACAAAGCAGATACTCTATATATACATTTAACTTTAAGCTCTCAGAAGTTACCAAAATGTATCAAAATACCGCATAGTAGACTAGTGGCTTTACAGTCTTTTTAAAATGAATTCATTCTGTCCAAATCCAGTATAACTTTCCAGTAAGTCACTGCCTCTGAGATGTGAACTCCTAACATATAGATCTGGTCTGAAGTATCTTCATGTATTTGGGTGACTCAGTACATGTTCAATCTTCAGTAACTGAGAAATTGTCACATGTTGACAGTGCTGACAACATGAAATTTAGTTTTATGATCAGTCTAATTAGTAGATTGTGTAATCTAATCAATCATGAACTAAAGCAAGAACTTTAGTGGATAAATCAAGAGAAAGTTACTTCAGTAGTAGCTTACTCCTGTAAAATCAACTTGCACAACATACTGAAAATAACCAGATGTTATTTTACAATTTTTGTTAATCATGCACTAGTTAATATCAAAGATGTGACTTACACTTTCAGTATGAAAATCACATTAGTGTCATCACATTCTCACATAAGAGACTCCACTTGCTGTGCAACTCATAGTTTTGTGGACATATTCTAAGCAGAGTGCTTGCTAATGCTGTGGTTTCACTGGGGCAAAACTTACTGCCAATTAAGTTTTTCTCTAGTTCATTGCACATTGCTGGTGGCAGCCACTGCTCTGGCAAAACTATGTTGCAAACTTCAATTCTCCCATGCTTTACATGAATATCCACTTCAGCTTCAAGGAGAGACTGTTCATACATCATATTAAAGCAAGTGCTAATACTAAATTTTGGTGTCTTGCCATATATCCATTCCCAGGTTTGTAGTTCTTTGTTTTTATTATGAATTCCAGGAAACACTGTCTCATCAGCTGGGTTTATTAGGGTAATATGATGGTCAATTTGATGACATCTTGCATATTCTGCAGCAACAGCATCCATGACCATCTCACATGTTAGAGTAGGATCCTCTTCAAAGAGATTTTTCACTAAAGCAGGCATGCTAGGAGTGGCATTGCTTTTTATCCCCTTGTAAGGACTCTTCAGTACAGAAGATAAGTTTATTTTATCTGCACTGCACAGTAAAGTGCAGTGATGATAAGCAACAGTCCTTCCTAGCTTTGCAGCAGTACCTGAGATTTTAAAATTCCCATCTAGCAAGAGATCATACCTGTCAGTGGCACACACATGTAACTGGGGTCGCAGGCCTTTTAGAGCCCTAACAACTAATTTTAGGTTTTCCATTCTCTCATATTTTTTCTTGGATGTGAAGAAAGTAAAATTGATATTGCCCAGATCATGGTAAACCGTTCCACCTCCACTTCTCCTTCGAGCCAGTTTTATGTTGTTCTTCCTCATTATCTTGAGGTTACACTCCTGCCAGGGATTCTGGTGTCTCCCAATCACCACAGTAGGAGAATTTCTCCAAAGGAAAAGAACCTGTCTGTTCTCTAAATTCATGTTGTCATGAATCCAATCTTCCACAGCCAAATTCTGGAAAACATCACTAGAAATGGACTGTAGAATGAGCCCTCTGTTTGCTGTGTACTTGAAGCCAGCTGCTGAAATCTTGAGGACATAAAATAACCGAAAACAGTTCTTCAAGGATGATGGGATTACCATGGTTTTAATAAAATTATCAGATAACGTGTGACAGAGGCAGGTCTGTCAAAGTTATGTCTGAGATGTTCATCATCTGCACTCCTCTAGTACAAACACATTACTAAAGGCAATCATGCTGTACTCACTTTCTTCCCAGGATACCAAAATAGTGATGCTACCACAATGGATGTGTTTACAAGGTAGATTTCCTTCTTTCAAATATGATGATGGTATTTCACCACTGGTGCATGGTCAATATCTATTGAAGGCTGTTTCCACTTGCTGCATATTACTAGAAGCCTGCAAGAGGGAGGGCAGGAAGCATAGTATCTGATTGTATTTGTTTTTTCCCCTACAATATAATTTTACAGTACTGTCATGAACATTGTTCCTGGAGGAATTCTGTGCCACTGTGCACGTGCAGAACTCATGGTCCCCTTCACTCCAGATTTCTTTGCTTCTCTGCACAAAAATGATTTGCTGCGGGGGAAGCAATGGAAAGCCACAAGAACAGTCATGCACCCCTTTTGAGGCCCAATCAACTGCACCCAGCCCCACTCTGAACCCCCTTGCCCTCCCCATTGAGCCTCAACCACCTTCCCCTGGACCCCAGTGCCCCTGCACCCAGAACCTCCCAACCAGCCCCTTCATCCAGATCCCCCTCACAGCTATATCCAAGCTGCCAGCAGCCAGGTTGCCCCACCCCAAACCCTCTCATCAGCACTCGGATCCCCCCACACTAGAAGCCTGCTGGGCTGAACCTGCCTGGCATAGACTATTAGGTTCTCTTCATTTTTCTTATTTTCAAAAGATGTGAGCAACTCTGGTCCCATAAGGTCACATGTGTGCATGCCAGGAACTCTTAAACCATAAAAACTACTGAACAAAAATCTGTCAGCTGGAAGGAAACAAAGTCCTTTCCTAGAGAGCTTTTGCTTAATATTTATTAGAAATGTATTTGCCATACCAAAAGCTTTAAGACTGAATTCAGAAGAATGACCCAAGGAGGTGGCAGGGAAAGTTATACAGGAGATAAAGCTACACAGCCCATAAAAATCAAGACATACTGTAGGCATCAAGTGAATCTCCATTACAATCAAGTCAATAAACAGAAATATTGAAACTTGAAACATTTTTCTTCCAACTGTGCCAAGATAATGTATCTATGGAGGGGCAGGGTCAGCCCTTGCACTTTGCCAGTGTCAGATGCAGCCTCACCTCCGTGTCTGACGGGGAGCTACAGAGGGATCTCCCACCTCTGTGCCGCCAGTGGCCGTGCTCCCCATTGCCATGCTGGAGGCTCCACGTTTATTTATTTACAAATACAAGTAGCAGAATTGTGCAAAATTTTAAAATCTGTGCGAAATTTTTATTTCTTCGCCATGGAATTCCCTCAGGAGCAGTAAAAGTCTTTAACAATCTACCATAAATATGCAGGTTAACTTGTTAAGAAGTCGGTAGAGTGGCCCAGCTAACAAGTGCGGGATTTAAACTGCCTTTGACGCTAAAACGCGGCACCTTGTCCCTATGCCCCCACCCTGCTTCAGGGATCGCACCAGAAAGGCGCGGGCACAGGTCCGGGACGTGCCCGATCCTGCCGGTACCATTAGCCGCCTAAGGCTATTTGAGCTTTGCGTGGTGAGCGGCCGCGGGCTCCGCGCTGCGCGACGTTCCAGCGGCCCCGGGGGGCGGAGAACCGGGCCCGGCTCTGCCAGCAGAGCGAGAAACCCGAGCGCCGGTGCCTGTGGTGGGGACAAGTCGCTACTCACGGTGGGGAGAAGGAGAAACAAACTCCAACCGCCTCCGCTTCACACGCGGCCCGTTATATCGACCTTCTGTCCTGGGTGCGCGTCCCAAACCCTTCCGGCCTCGCGCCGCAGCTGGGGCCTGACGTTCCCCCGGCGAATCCTCTGGTGACACGGGGGAAGGGAAAAGAGGAGACACCACGTCCCTCCCACGCACGGGGGTGGGGCCTTGCCAGGCGAGCTGTGTAAGTCACGTGAGCTGGCGGGACTTTTGGCGGGATGGGAGGGGGTTTCGCTGCGTTGCGCTGGGTTCTGCGGGCGCCGTGTGAGGGGAGCTCTGCAGCGCTGAGCCGAGGCAGACCAGGCTGCGCAGGGCAGGGGCAGGAGGGGATTTTGCCCTGTGTGTGTCCTGTGAGCGAGGCAGGGTTGGGCTGATGGCGTCTGCTCTGTGGGACCAACTTCTGCTGCGGTCAGAGACAAGCTTTTGTAGTTTGTCTAAAAAAAATAAAAGCCAGAAATACCCTATCCGCCATGGGTGAATACTTCTCACAAAGCGATCGCAGCATATCTGACGTCAAGAGCACACCCAAGGCAGTGACTAGCCTCTCCTTCTCCTTCCCCTTGTTTAGGACAGAGGGACATGTAGCCCTGAGAGGGGCTCTGGCCATTGCTCTCCATCTGTACCCTCTAGCTGGACCTAAGCACCAGTGCCAGGGATTGGAGTAATTAGACTCAGAAAGGAACCCAGGAGTGAGTTCAACTGCCACAGGGGACAGTGAGCTTGCTCAGGAGTGGGGGCTCCAAGGACAAGAGATGTAAAGAGATGAGAGCTGAGCCCAGGCTGAGAGCCAGCTGACTACATGTGGTGAGGGATGCAGGCATGATGCTCTGTACCTGATACAATGTCTTGAGAGAGAAACAGGTTTTGTGCTAGTCCTTGGAGAAGGGGCATCGCTTGAGATGGATCCTGAATGCTAGATGGTGGAATGGCAACAGAAGCAGGCCATCCAGCAACAACAATGCCAGCAGCAAATGTTGTAGATGTGAATGGCCCAGTCAGCACACCAGCAGTTGCTGAAAGTGATTGTGACCTACCAGCAATAACTGCAGAGAGACTTTTTGCCACAGTTAAAAACCCCAGCCCCTGCGCAGGGAGGCCTGGTAGGGCCCAATACACCAGGAGAAGCTCTCTCACCTATGCCAGAAGTTAACTAAGGTGGGCCCTGACAGTGCTCTGGAGGCATTCTTCACCACCTTTGAGAGGGCAGCATTGCCATCTCAATAACCTCTGGAGATTCAGGCATTAGTTTTAGCTCCCTCCCTAATGAGACGGGCACAGTTGGCCCACTGTAACCTTGGCTCAGAGCAGGCTAGAGGCTGCAATTGGGTGAAATTTCTATTTTAAAGTATCTGGATATTACCAAAGAGACACACTGGCAGAACTTTAGGGCAAGGTTTAAAAGAGCATTGCTGGCATTGGCTTCCCCTCAAGGAGTTTTCCAGGACTCAAGTTGTGGAGTTGATCCTCGTAGAGCAGCTCATGCCCATACTTTCAGAGAGGGGCTGGGAGTGGGTTCTCTAGCATTGCCCTGAGTCGTTGTCAGACATGAAGCAGCTGATGGATAATTTTCTTGTAGTCAAAAGGGTCCATGGCCGAGCTCAGATGAAGTATCACCCAGATAACTGACCAGTGACACAAACATCTAGGCTGGAATCCTTAAGCTCAGACAAAGGTCTCCCTCGTAGTCTAAATATATCCCTGGTCAGAAAGGAGCCTGCAGACACAAACGTGGTAACCTGCTACTCCTGTGAGCAGGGGCACATGCCCCCCCAATAATTGGCAGAGGCACAGAGCTCCTCTGGTCTGATGCAGGACCTGACAGCTCCTCTGACCCTGGGGCAAGGGCAGGGGTACAGAACCCGTCTCTCCAAAAGCGGTCGCATTTTTGTTCCTCCGCACACCCCTGCCTGCGGGCAGCACAGGCACATGAGGAAATAGTGCCCATTGATGGAGTGCAACTACGCAGGGGTTGTACGGCAAAAGAGAGGGTCCCTAGGCGGACCCTCCCCAAGTTGACCAACCTTCTGTTGGTCCAAGGGAAGGAGGTACTGGGGCTCAGTGAGCACAGTGTAACCAAACTGTGATACAAGCTCCCTTGGTGGGTGAGACAACTGACACAGAGGAGACAATTTGCCTACAGTGCGTACATGGAGACAAAGCCCTGTCTCAGTGGGGGCCCACACTTACTTAACAACAGAAATGCTAGCAGAGAAATTAGAATACCCAGTGATAATAGGCTGAGATTGGTCAGCCTTTTCACAAATTATTAATGATCTTATCCATGCCACAACTGAGCCCCAGGTCAGGCCCTGACCTGTGCACCCCATCAACCTAGTGGACCTGGGGTACTCTGAAGACCCTCAGGAAGGGACATTCTTGGGACCAGAGACAGCCAGAGAGACACAGGGATGGCCAGCACTGTCTGTGGACCTTGAGACCTTACTACAAAGGGGGAAGCTTCGTCCAAGAGCAGCATGATAACACAATGCTGAACCATGTCTACAAACAGATGATGTCTGTAGATGGGAAGGCAGCAGACTCCTAGTGCCTGGGACAGTACTCCTACTTTGTGCTGGAGAAAGAGAGGCTCTGTCACATGGAATGATGCCTGCAATCAGTGGCACTAAGAGCTCAACTACTGGTACTGTAAGTGGCTGTAATCCCGCTGGCACACAATATTCCCTGCATGGACATCTAGGTTGTGAGAAGACCCTGGACCAGGTTCCGAGTCACCTTTTCTGGCCAGGGGTGTACCATGAGGCAAGGGAGTATTCCTTTTCCTGCCCTGAGTGTCAGTATGTGGTAGCTAAGATTGTCCCAAAGGCTCCTTTGGTCTCAATGTCCTTAGTGGAAACCCCATTTGTGAGAATAGGAATGGTTCTGGTGAGGCCTTCAGAGAAGAGCTCCTCAGGAAGTCAGCATATACTTGGACTGTGCCACTCACTACCCTGAAGCCATACTCTCACATTCAGCTAAGGTGACAGTGATTGTTCCGGAGCTTATGAGATTCTTTGCCTGGCTCAGCTTCTCTTGGGAAATATTGATTGACCAGGTGCTGGAATTAATAATTGAAATTATTAATATGGGAAATCACCAAACACCAATTTAACCATAAATTCCTTTATTAAATCTGAAGGCCAATTGGTACTTACACAATTGCTCTAAACGTGCTGAAAAATCCTAAATAATAAACAATTTACTACATCCAAACAGTGACACATTTATAAGCATTTGGTCAAGATGCTTACAAAGGGGCTAAATGCAGGAGTGCTTAGACCCATATTAGTCAGCTTCAGCATGATCAGGCAGGTATTAGCAATGAACCCTTTAAGAGTTTACTTTTTATACCCTTTAACAAACAAGTGATGTCATTGCTGGTTACTGACTGCTAAAAACCAGTTAGAAACAGTTCACTCTTATTTCTAGTCTTAATCCAGATAAAATTTACAACCTTTCTTCACAAGGCCTTTCCTACCCTCCATCTTGCTATCCAGCAGTTTTCCCATTACACCTGGGTTCACACAGGTTGTAACACTGGTGTGTGGGTTGGAGAAAGGCCATTTTGGTTCATTTTAAGACAGACACTCTGTTTGATTTAAAACCATCTGCAGTCACACCTAGTGATCAGGGACCTTGTTTTCAGAAACTTCCCCTTACCTCCTTAGTTATTTTTTGCATTAGACATCCTTCCTACTTTATTCCTTCTGTCCTTATTACTTATTATTTTCAAGGTCTTCCTTCTACTTGCTAATCAGGGCCTTTCTTTATAACACATAACTTTAATGTTGTACTTATCCTAAACCAAGGCTTTTACTTCACCTTGCAGGTGATGCATGAGCAATACTTCCGCCTTAAAATCAAGGCCCTGAGGACATCAGTGTACAATTCACAAACGGCCCGGTGGAAAGATTTAACAAGACGTTAAGAAATGTTGAAGCGGTTTGTTGGTGCTGAGGCTAGGCACTGGGACTAGTTCTTCCCACCACTGCTATTTGCCATGCAAAAGGTCAAGCCTCCATGAGTTTCTCACTCTTTATACTGTTCTACAGGTGCAAGCCTCGGGGAATCTTGGATGTGTTGTGAGGAACAAGATGCAAACACCCTCAGAGCAAACCTAATACATCATCCAACTTAAGAGGTTGAGCACTTTCACAAAGGAGAACCTTGTCTGACCTCCCACTTGTGGAGAACACATCGTACAACATCATGTGGAGACTGCACCGGAACAACTGATTAGAAAGAATCTGTGATCCTTACTCAGGAGGATGTGAGACACTGTCCAGGTTGAGGTGCAGGTAGTGCTGAGAATGGGGGTCATCAAGGAATCCAAGAGCGATTGGTCCAATTTTGTATTGACTTTCGTAAGGTCAGTTCCATCACAAAGTTTGACACTCACCCAGTGCTGCACATGGATGAGTTATTAGAGTGGTTGGCCTAGCATGATACCTCAGCATGGTGGACTTTACAAAAAATGATTGGCAGATCTCCCTGTCTCCATCCTCTCACGAGAAGGCTGCGTTCTCAACCCCTTTTGGCCATTTCCCCTTTAAAATCATACCATTTTGGCTTGCAAGGAGTTGGAGTGTCTTTCCAGATTCTGATGAATCAAATCCTTCGAACCCACCAGCAGTACGCTGTGACTTACCTTGAGGACATTGTAATCTATAGCCATACGTGAGAAAATCACTTCAGTCACCTAAGAGCAGTATTAACTTTCCTACAAGAGGCCAGTTTCACAGCTAAACCTGCCAAGTGTAAGAAGTGACTTATTTAATGTATCAGGAAGAAGGAGGCCTTGTGAAACCAATGATAGATAAAGTCCATGTGTTAAACTCCTGCCCTGCACACCGGACGAAAAGTTACATATGCGACCTCCTGGGCTTGGCAGGATATTATCATTGGTTCATTCCCATCTTTGCATCGATCGCAGCACCCCAGATTGATTTGCTACAGGGCAAAGACACCAAAAAGGTCTGTTGAGACAATGTGATGAATATGGACACATCTGACGCTGGCCTGGGATCAGTGCTCTCCCAGGGCTTTTTCTGCTCTTCACCTTCAGTTGTTTCCCAGGGAGAAAACATTTTCTGTTAGGAAGCTCTGGCAATAAAGTGGACTGTGGACACCCTTATGTATTACCTGCTGGGTAGTCCTTTATCCCTAGTCACAGACTGTGCCCTTACACTGGTTACACTCTTTGAAGGACTCTAACCCCTGGATTATGTGCTAATATCTGGCATTTCAGCCTTATAGCTAGCTTCCACATGCAGTACCGAGACAGTAAGGAGCATGCAAATGCGAATTTTTTTTCCCCTCTGAGAGATTGGAACTGGGTTGAAGCTTGAACAAGAAACTTTTCTGGTCTTGAGAGAGACTGGAGGTGGAGGAGCAGAGGGAGGATAGAATGCGATGGGACATGCCCCCATCCCACTGACAGTTAGCCTAATGAGCATCCCTGCACTCAGGCAGTGCAAATTGGGCATACCTGCAGAGCATGCCCTGTTTGGAGAAGGGGAGCTTAAAAAGTTGAAGGTGGCCTAAGAGGAGAGACTGCTAGTGAACTCAGTAGCCATGGGAGTCCAGCCTAAGCCAGAGATTAGACTTCTCTCTCCTACTTCTTCAAGGCAGACAGACATGCAGAACTCCTCCCCTGGCCTGAACCCAGCCCCGACCCAGACCTGCCAGGGGAGAGGCACCTATCCTGCAGCCCCAGCCCTGGTGCTGCCACAGCGGGGAGAAGTCCAGTGCAGCTGTAGGAAGAGAGAGCAGGGGGATGTCATCTCTCCCCACCCTAGCCCTGGAGCACCCTCCTACACTGCAAACCCCTCATCCTCAGCCCCACTCCAGAGTCCACACCCCCAGCCGGAGCCCTCACACCCCTGCACCCAAACCCTCTGCTCTGCCCCAGCCCTGAGCCCCCTCCAAGACTCCAAACCCTTCCCCCCCCCTCGCACCATATGAATTTTGTTATGTGAACCAATATGAAGGTGATGTGTCACACATCACCTCCATATTGATGCACATAACAAAATTCATTCCGCACATGGGTGGGAAAAATCAGAGGCAACACTGCCTGCAGGGCATCCGAGTTCAAAACAGTGAGCAGGGTGGGTGGGCATGGTGGGATACTGGGGGAGGCCAGTTATGTCGACATAATGAGCACTGATGCTTTGTCGCTTTAACTTTGCCACAAAAAGCTTTATGCCTCTCATCAAGATGATTTTATTTTGTCTGCAAAACAGCAAAGTTTTGCCGCCAAAAGTAGCTTTATAGCATGTAAACTTACAGTGTTTGTCAGAAAAAGCCGCCTTTTGCTAACAAAACTATGTAGTATAGACAAGGCTCTAGTCTTCACAGGGAGGTACACTTGTCCAGGAGCCTTCAGAGTAGGTTTGGCTTCCTCCCTAGCCTCCCACTTCTGAACTGAGTTACTCCCTTTTAAATTTCCTCTTCGATTGGGGCATGTTTCACAGGCTGGAGGGGAAGAGCTATTTGGATTCGTTTAACACCTTCAGGCCCAATGTGGGGTTTGTGCATCCCATCATATTCCCAAAAATAAGAATATGCTGTAAGATGTTTGATTTCTGGTGGATAGGAAAAGGGAACTTTCAACAATGGTAAAAGTTACTCCAAAGATTGCCAAATAATAGATCTTGAAATTGAAAGTATATTTGATTATGGTTATTTGACTCAGCTATTAAACATTATTTTGTTGTTATTTGGTAGACTAAATAGAATATTTTTATGGTATATTCATTTGTTCAGGTTGGATCAAGTCCTGAATTATCTCATCAAACCTCATTCCACATCTGTCATTTCTAAACCATCAGTTTCTTTAACATAAGTCACAGAGTGCAATGCATTATCAGAATAAGACTCCGTGTGAGTTTCTGCATTATTTCTAATGTCATTTTCTGTTTTTTCAAACTTAATATTTTCTGTATTTTGGAATAAGTGAGTCCTGACTTCTACAGGGATTTCTTCAGTGTTTTGTCGCAAATAATCCTCTTCAACATTCCCCATTTTTGGATCATTCTGTAAGACAAATACTGGAGTATTGGATTTACTGAAGCAGAAGCCCATGGTGCACTTACAATGCAAATCATACGAACATGCAAGTAAGTCTCTTGAAGGTCAAAGAATTGGGTCAGTTAGGATGCTTTTATTCAGCTTGATTGTTGTAACAATCCTATGCAAAATATTAGAAAAAATATTAGGAAAAGATTAGGAAAAAATAGAATAAAAGGAGTGACTCAGTTAACACAAATTAAAACCTAGTAAAGATATCTGATTCTCAACTGATATTAATGTCATGATGTCAGAAATATGGATTCACTTATTTTCTTGCAAACACAGGGATACAGATGTACAGCAAGTCGGAACTCATAATTGAGGTATGTGGAGTACCCACCTTACTTCTTGCCTATGTTAAAAATTGCCTCCTTTTAACTAACAGTGTATTTTTAGTTGATTTAGCTAAACTGTGGGACAACCCTGTGTGGACTCTTAAATTGATTTAAACCTGTCTTATATCAATTTAGCTTACATCGATAAAGGGATCAGTTTAAGGATTGGGTCTTGGTTTATATACTCCTCAGAGTAGGGTTGTATCTTCTTTCTGCTTTTGGAGGGGCCAGAACATACCTGGTTGCCAATAGATCTAATAATAATAATAATTAATAGTATTTTCCTCAGTGAGTGATCTGAGGGGTTTACTACCTTCTTAATTTGGAAAATCAGTAATATATATTATTTCAATGCTGTTTTGAATCCAAGGGCCTCATTCTTCTTTGACGCCGTATGTAAGCTGGCACCTTTTCAATCTCTCCTACCACTAAGTTTATCTGTTAATGTGTGAAGGTTCCTATTTATTTATATTTAAATAATATAATAATAAATATGCATAAATAAGGCTCTAGGTGCCCTAACACAACTAACACAAAATTCCAGCAGCTTTAAAATAATAATTCACCTGCAGAAAAAAATTTTTCCACCTCTTCAGCATTCTGGGAAACATACCCTCAGTCCTTCCCAAACAGGCTCTCCAATAGATGTTGTTTGCAATGTCTAGAAAAGTTGCCAAATTGGGGCTATTTTAGACCAATGTGGGGAGCAAACTTCCATCATATGGCATCTAAGAATGCCTTCCAAAATTATAAAGTGGACACGTAAAGAGGTATTTAGCTATCTCTTCTCTCTGGTCAATAAGGACTGGACTTTGTATGAAGCTCTCCCTCTCTCTCTCCAGCTCTTAATACAATCTTCATATGTGAAAGCTAAGTCAAAGTCACCACTATGTTCCATATCCTCTGTGAACAAAAGCATCTCCCTTAACTGATACCCTATCTAAACGCAGGAAGTTAAAACTGATTCTCAGCGATAGTCCTCACAGGTCACAATTAATCACACCATCTCCACCATGTCTTTCCCTCTCTTTCATAAGTGCTGTTGTCACCTCTTCCTGTTCTGAAAACACCGTTGTGTATAGTCTCCAGTCTCCATTTCCTCACAATAGAAAATGCCTTCTTTTAACAGCATTATTCCTTTAAGAGATATTCATTTAACCAAATTGCACTTAGAGAAAAAAAAATAAAAAATACAAGAATAAAGCTCCAACAAAAGATATATATTTTCCCCCTACACATGAATATTTCATAGTGAAGAATTTGGGGAAGGATATGAAATCCTGTCTTGTAATTCCATCTCAATTTCAGAGACAATGTTAGATAATGCAGATTTTCTTATCTGACAATTTCTGCTACAGCTGACAGAGATGAAAAGCAGAGATGATGCCTGACCTGTCAGACAAAAACAGTGAAAGGAAGACTCTTCCTGGTGCTGGTGTAGGATTCTTGAGGTTTAGTTGCTCTGGCTTCCTCCCTGCTCTGTGGGTGGAGAAGTGTTTCAAAGGTGCTGCTAGCTCCTAATCCCCAGAAGGGAGTGATCTCTGTCTAAATATAGGTATGTGTTTGTACAGTGGTGGCTGGTGGCAGACAGTTTGCCAAGCAGGGTTTCCTAGATACAAACTCCTGTTCTAAAACCTGCTGGAGATGGAGGAGGCATGTCTTTTCCATTCTCCATCAGCCCAGCTCTTGGAATCTCCAAAGAAATCTGTCTCAGGAACTCCACCTTCACACCTTTTCTGGACAATGACAGGCATTAATGGTGCAACAGGTCCCAGGGAATGACAAATCTTCTTTCCCTTAACACTTGTGATGGTAGGGGACAGGGCTCAACAGCCCTAGGGGCCTGGGACTCACTTCCAGTTTGTGTCTTATGTTCCTAAAAGCATGCTTCAGGGTTTCAGCTGGCCACCTGCAGGGGTCTGGAAGAGATTTTTCTCTCAGTGTATTCGGGGTGGATTCTTTTAATCTTCTTCCTCTGAAACATCAGAGATAGCGAGGGTTGGAGATGGGATATTGGATGGGGAGGGCCAGGGCCTTAAGGTGGCACTGAGCATTCTCTCTCTCAGCTGCTTATCTGGCTGGTTCTTGCTCACATGCTCAGGGTCTAACTCAGGGGTCGGCAACCTATGGCACGCGTGCCAAAGACGGCACGGGAGCCAATTTTTAATGGCACACTGGAGCCTGTCCGGACTCCAGCATGCCATTAAAAATCCTGCCCAGCGTCACCCGCTCTCCTCTGCCCTCTGCTCCCCCCCGTGGGAACAGGGAGCAGAAGCATACCGTGCGCACAGGGTGGGCAAATGGCCCCACTCTCTGGGCACAGCAAGCCATGGGGTCCGCACTCCCGAGCCGGAGCGCCAGACTGAGCGCAGCAAGCTGCCGGCCCCTCCCTTGGAGCCCTGCCGCCACGTGCAGCGCTCTGGGGGGTTGGGCCTGCGCGCTCCCACGGGGCAGCGTTTGGCTCTGCGGGGAGGCAGACACGCTCCCTGCTCAACTGGAGCCATGCCACCGCCGCACGCAGTGCTCTGAGGGCTGGGGCTGTGCTCTCCCGCAAAGCAGTGTGTCTGGCTCCACATGGAGCCTCAAGGTAAAGGGCCCAGGGCTGGAGGGGGTGGGTTGGATAAGGGGTGAGGGCAGTCAAGGGACAGGGAGCAGGGTGGGTTGGATGGGGAGGTGGGGTCGCAGGGGGGGTTAGGGGCTGGGGTCTCTGGAGAGGGCAGTCAGGGAGCAGGGGGGTTGGATGGGGCATGGGAGTCCTGGGGTTTGTGAGGGGACAGGGGATGGATAGGGGTCAGAGAAGTCAGGGACCGGGAGCAAGGAGGGTTCTGGGGATGGCAGTTAGGGTGGAGGGTCTCTGGAGGGGGTGGTCAAGGGACAAGGAGCTGGGGGGGTTGTATGAGTTGAGAGTTCTGGGGGTCCTGTCAGGAGGCAGGAGTGAGGAGAGGGGTTGGCTCAGGCAGGTAGTCGGGGGGGATGTATGGGTTGGGAGTTCTGGGGTCCTGTCAGGGGCAGGGAGTGGTTGGATAGGCATGGGAGTCCGGGGGTCTGGCTGGGGACTGGGGTGTGGATAAGGGTCAGGGCAGTCAGGGGACAGGTAGAGGATAGAGTCCAGTCCAAGGACAAGGAACAAGGAGGCTTAGATAGGGGGTAGGATCCTAGGGGGCAGTTGGGGGCAGGAGTCCCAGGACGGGTAGTCAGGGGACAAGGAGCAGCGGGGTTGGGAGTTCTTAGGGGGGGCAGTCACCCAGCCCTCTCCCCTGAGCCCTGACCCCCACACATACACCACGCCCTCTGCCCTGAGCCCCGCACACACCCCAGGCCCCTGCACCTCCCTCATACACACTCAGCCCTCTGCTTGACTCCTTCACCCCCCCCAACCCTAGCCCTGACACCAGCACCACCACCCATTCCCAGGCCCCCCTCTGCCCTGACACCTACACCCCCCACATACCCAGCCCCCAGCCCTGACTCCAGCCCTCTGCCCCCAGCCCTCTGGATCTTGGCCTGCACAGCCTGCTGCTGGTCTTGGGTTCTGGCTGATGGACCCTTGCCAGCCGGGGTCCCGGCCACAGGCCTCGCTCAGCCCGCTGCCAGCCTAAGTGAACAGAATCCCAGACCAGCAGTGGACTGAGCGGGCCGGGAGTGTAAGATCAACATTTTAATTTCATTTTAAATGAAGCTTCTTAAACATATTGAAAACCTTGTTTATTTTACAATACAACACTAGTTTAGTTATATAATATATAGACATAGAGAGAGACCTTCTAAAAAACACTAAAATGTATTACCGGCACCTGAAACAATAAATTAGAGTGAATAAATGAAGACTCGGCACACCCCTTCTGAAAGGCTGCCGACCCCTGGTCTAACTGATCACCGTATGTGGGATCGAGAAGGAATTTTCTGCCAGGTCAGACCAGTGGCATAGCTAGGACAGGAAAACTGGGTGGGCCCTGACTTTTGGGGAGGTGGGCAATGATGGGAGTGGAAGGAGGGGAGGCAGGAGGGAGGGGGACTCGCCTCCCCCATCCCCTCCAGCTGGCCCTTACCGCTCAGCAGGCACCTGAAGATGAGGCTGCCCAGGGCACAAAGGCTGCAGGGCGCACCCATGGGATGAAGGGGGGCCCTGCCAGGGCTCTACCTCTGCCTGTCCCTCCCAACCCGGCTCAGTGTCCATCTGACCAGCTGCGTCCCTCTCCTATCAGCACCATGCGCTGCTGCCCCAGTCTCCGGCCCCAGCATTAGCCCCACCCAGACCTGCCCCCACAAGGCACATCCCAGGCACTGGGGCTGGAGACCGGGGCAACAACGCGCAGCACTGGCAGGTGAGGGACACAGCTGAGCAGACACTGGACAGACACTGAGCCTGGGTTGGGAGTCCCAGCCTCTGGATTTGGGGGACTCCAGCTCTGATTTGAGTGTCCCTGGATGCTAAGTGGGTTGACCTGTGTCCCACACAGGCCCATCCATGGCCATGTCCCTGGGTCAGACTGGCAGTAACCTTGGGGTTTGTTTAATTTCCTCTTAAGCCAGTGGATGCAGGTCACTTGCTGGGGTTATCCAGGTGTATCTCAATCATTTCCCTGCCATTGCAGGGACCTTGGACACTGGTGCACTTCAGTCCCTCCTGTTCTCTCCTGTGGCCAGGACCGGCGCTAGGGTTTCTGGCGCCCTAGGCGCAGGGACATTTCGCCACCCCGCAGGTCCACCGGAGCCACAGCTCCCTGACCCTGGGGGGGGGGACGCCCTGGGCTGCCGGGCTGCGGCGGCGGCTCCCTGACCCCAGGAGGTGGGGGGGCCCCCTGGGCTGCCGGGTCGCAGCGGCGGCTCCCTGACCCCAGGGGGGGGGCGCCCTGGGCTGCCGGGCTGCGGCTGCAGCGCACTGACGTCAGGGGCGCGCTGACGAGCAGCGCCCTGACCTGGGGGACACCTTGGGCTGCCCGCTGCAGGCAGCTGCTGCCGCCGGCAGCTCAGCCCCTCCAGCAGCAGCGGCTGCAACCATTTAAAAATTTTTTGGGGGGTGCCACTTTTTGGTGCCCCCAAATCTTGGCGCCCTAGGCAACCGCCTAGTTCTCCTAAATGGTTGCACCGGCCCTGGTTGCACCGGCCCTGCCTGTGGCACATAACAGTCTAATCTCCTGTGGGGTCAGGGGCAGTGCCCTGGTTATTCATCACTGAGAGAGCAAAATAGATGGAGCTTTTTGCTTCCATGAGTGGTGGATCCCAGCCATGTGGGTTGGTGATGCTGGAAGAAAAGGCTTAGAGGAGAAACTACTTCAGGCCAGGATTGTAATCTTTAAAGTTAAACTTTAGCATCTAAAAAGTGTGTTATACACACAATGGTTGTTTTATATTAATTAAACCATTCTACTTCCAGTATTCATACTCGGTACTCATTTGAATCTTTGAAGCTCTGTTCTTTATTAATAAACTTATTCTTGTTTTTATTATAAATACATCTCAGTGCTGTGGTATTAAGCAAAGTTTGAATCCTCAGCTGAATCAAACAAGACGATCAGTACACTTTTCCCTTTGGCGACAGCAAACCTGGTAATTTCTGTGAGTGTGTAGCGACAAGGGCTGGAGCCAGCAGGAAACACTTTTTGAGGGAGTTTGGGGGCTGGGGTGTATCTGCAGCATCCTCAAGATGAAGGAAGGTCTGGCAGAGCCCAAAGGACAGTGTTTGAGTGGCTGAAGGACTGGCAGTGTCAGGGAGCTGACACCTGGCTACCACAAGAAAGATTCCCTCTTGCCAGAGGCCAGTGGTACCAAGGTGACTCACAGTCCTGGGCATCTTGAGAAATCATTACAGTCCCCCTGATCCTGGTACACATATGGGAGGGGAGAACATGGGTTTGATAGGCCCCCCACCCCTAAACCCCTCACTTCCCTTACCACCAACCTTATGTCCTCATTCCCATCTCAATTTATCCCTTCCACATTGCAGCCCCAACCCCCTCTCCTACTCGCCCCAAACTCCTCTGCCCCCTGATTCCCCCACTCTCCTAATGCCAATGCTCCCATGCATTGTCTCTCTCACACATACACCCTCCACTGCTCTGATCTTCCTGCCCCATTCCCTGTCTCTGCACCAAAAGTTGTAAGAATCTGCATATGACACATAATTTATTATTTTTCAGAAAATAGTTACAGCCCCTTCTAATTGAGCTGCACAAGCAGCAGTGCACATTTTCCAAAATGAAAAAACAAAACAAACAAATCACTCATCAAAGGCAGTTAATAGCAACATGCATAGAGATCATTCTCAGATTTCTCCCATGGGGATAGCTCAGGTGCAAGGGCCACAGGATGTCCCCTTGAGCCATTAAATTACTAACACAGGCTGCCTGTAGATATAAGAACAGAGAAATGGCCATGCTGGGTCAGACCAAGAGTCCATCTAGCCCAGTATCTCTATTCCAACAGTGGCCAACGCCAGATGCACTAGCCACTGACCCTCTTATCTAGTCTTGCTGTATGTGCACATCTCTATCCCTTTGGATTGTGAGTTATTACCACGTACTTTTTAAATATTGTTCCTCCAAAGGGGCAGTGAGTACCATGCTCTAGCTGAGACACTGTCAAGAAACTGATATAAGTTGGGGCACAACCAGAGCCATCATCTAAGCCTCAGGCGTGTATTAAAAAAAAACACAACACTCTATAACGGTCCGTTGATTTTGTAAAACGCTGGGGGGGTTTGGGGGGTGGGGGCTGCCTCTCAGGAGCCCCTTGCTCAAATGACCTCATATCTGGACCACTAACACTCCACCATCACTCCCCCCAACCCCATTGACAGCAAATTTAAAGTAAAATATACGAGCATGGATGTGGATTTCACAGCACTTAGGAGTAGTCCTTGAAACAGAAAACGCCTCTCAGTCCGAACCAGTCTACAGCAGCGAAGGTACTGGGCTGGGCGCAGTGAGAAGGGGATTAATGCTGAGGTGGAAACTCCCTCGGCAATTCAGTGCTGCCCCAAGCCGGCAGGTGCAATTGTGAGGGGGGCATTCAGGTTGGGGTTTTTGGCACAGGGTTTAACACGGCCGCTGGCTGCGCTCGCTCTGAGCCAGGTGGGTGTGTAATAAGCCTGGGCGCCCCGGGTATTAACGGGCTGCAGCGAGCTCCCTGGCTCTGGAAAAGGGGGGTCATCAGTGGACACCCGGCAGCGCGGCTCCTAGGCTGCTCTGCGCTGCCCGGTGCAGGCAGGTGAGTGAAGGTGGGCTCGGCTGAGGCGGGGCAGAAGGGCTCGCGACGACGGTTGCGGGGGATGGAGCGCGCGGCTCGGAACGGGGCGGGGGAGGGGCCGGGAGAGGCGCGCAGGGGAGCGAGGGGGTTAATGCAGCAGGTAACGGGAGAAGCGCAGGGGATGGGGGCGGCTGGGGGGAGCTCGGGGCAGTGAGCTGTGGGTGACCGGGAGGAGATACTTCCTCCCGCCCTGCCCAGCAGGGGGAGCCGGTGCCGGGTCTCTGATTGGGCTGCGGGGCTGGAGCGGGAGAAGCGGGCGCCACGGCGGGTAAGTGCGAGGGGGCGGCGGCGCAGTCCGGCCAGAGCCGGGGGAGCCGCCGCCACCATGAGCGCCGGAAAGTCCCCGGGGCGCAGGAGGAGGAAAGCGGCGTGTCCCACGCAGGTACAGACCCCCCCCTCCGGAGCAGCTGGGGCGACGGCGGGCGGCGGCCCGGTCTGGTGGGAGCCGGGGACCCCTCCCTGCCCTGCAGGCGGGCGGGCGCGTGAGGCCTGGGGTTGGGCTCGCGCAGCCTGCGCTGGGAAGACCCGTCCCCCACCCCCCGTAAGACCCGGCGCGAGGCGCGGGCTCCCCGACTGCGAGTGGCGCAACAGCGGCCCTCGCCGCGGGGCCGTCGGAGCTCCGGGCGCTGAGGCTGAGCGCAGGCTGGGGCACCGTGACACTGGCCGGCCCCGCCATCACCATGGTGACGGCTTGACTCCGGCTGACAGGCAGGGGGCACGGAGAGACGTTGGTGTGAGACCAGGCGCCCTTAGCGTCTGTGGCGCTTGCTTTATTTTTAGAAACCGGTAATCTAGGGGTGTTTCGTGTACAGCCTGCTTCCCTGCAGACAGTGTAGTTTACTTTATTTTAAAAAGAAAAAGCCATGATCAAATCTGCATCGATTTTGCAGATTATCAGAATTTCCTAGCCCAGGCACAAAAGCTGCCTCCCCACGGGCACCATTACAACTATCAGAATGGAAAAACGTTATTTTATGTACTGGTTAACCTCTCCTCCGCCCCCACCCCCTTCCCAAGCACCCACCACTGCCCAGGCAAAGATAATTCTGAAAGGTTATTGCATAAAGGTAGACAGTGGGTAGCAGGTTTCCCACAACAGGTAAGTTAGCAAGTTTCAGTAAGGGGTTATCAAAGCTTCACTGGTTTGTTTTTTTTAATGTCAAATAGATCTGACATAGTAGACTTATAAAAATAGGTAAAGGCATATATATTCAGACTCTGTTATGTCCCAGATTTGTTAGTTTTCAAAGATACCTTTAAGTTTAAAAAAAAATGAGCAAGGCTAGTTTTGCTTTTTTCAGGGCTGGATCCAGTGAATTTTCTGTTGATTTTTATAGCAACAAACTCTAACTCTGATGTAGTATTTTGCATCTGATATCTTTCATTGTAATCTGTGATAAAATACTATTATTTTACATTCAGTTACCCTGCACAGAATCCTCTCACCTGACACCTGGATCCCCCCACACTGAGCTACTCCATACTTGGATCCTGCCTGGTTGAGTCTACCTGCCCCACACCTGGTGCATCTGGCATAGAGGGGCATGGCCCCAAGGTATTTCTGGGCCTGCACCTGCCCCAGGCAGCTCAGTGGGGGGATATGGATGGACAAAGGTTCATTGGAGGAGTTCCAGGTGCAGAGGCAATGGGACTCTGCAGGGAATTCCAGGTAAAGGTTCTTGGAACTCAGCAGAGGGGTGTGAGTGTGGGTATTTCAGAGGGGGTGGGGGGCTGGGGGAGTGGAACTCGGTGGGTTGGCGGTCTGGGTGCAGCTAGTTGGTAGTCTGTGACATGAAAGTCTGGATGTGGGAGCTTAGAGTGGTGCAGGGGATAGGGCATCAGGGTGGGGTTTGAGTGCAGGGAGCTCAGTGGGGGTGGTTGGGGTGCAGGGCTAGGGTTCTGTAGGCAGGGGTATGGGTGCAGGGAAGCTCCAGATGCAGCAGCTGAGGTTCGGTGGGGTGGGGGTATGGAGATCTAGGGGGATTCTGGATGTACCACGTGATGCTTGGCAGGAGTGTCTCAGTATGGGAGGTTCAGATGCACAGGGTTTGGGTGGATGGGGGAGCAGCTCCCCATACAGTGACCCCTTCCACCACAGCTGAGGAGTGATGGGGGCAGGAAGCAGGGGAGGATGCTGAGCTTCCTGCAGCTGGGGGAGATTTCTGGGGGTGGGTCTGACACAGTCGCAGCCGCTTCTTGCAGGGGAAGAGGCAGTCTCATCCTTTCCTGCCTCCAGCCCAGCCGGGACTAGCAGCTGATCCTGACTCAGGGTAGGAGCCACTGTCTGGGGTTTCCCCAGCCCCATGGTGATTTACCTCTCTGCTGGCTGATCTGGGTGCCTGAAATGTTGTACCTGCGCTGCTAGAGAGTGGTGTGTGACTGCTCTTGCAGCTTCCCTGTCAAAAAGTCATTTTTCTGCAGGGAAGCAAAGGAATCTGGGGGGGACATGAATTCGGCACACATGCAGTGGCGCAGAATTCCCCGCAGGAGTAGAACATGTGGTCAGTTTTTGCCATCTCTTTATGACAATAACTTTCCTGATAATTTTCAATATGATTCTGTAGAGATGATTATTCTACCAAATTTGTTGTTTTATAAGATTATAATAATCTATCCACTTCTGCCTCAAATAGTTTGTCATCTGTTTTGAGATTCTTGGATTTATTATTAATTACTATTAATCTTTGTTTTTTGTGGTAGTGCTTTAAGGCCAGTTAAGAATGGGCCCTCACTGTGACAGTCTTTGCCTTGAAGAGTTTACAATCTAAATAGACAAGAGAGTTCTGATTTTTTTTCAGGGCTAGATCCAGTGGCTATTCCAGGACTACTGCAGCTGGTAGGAGCAGCTGCAGAAGCAGGGATTTTTGGACTTTTAGAGAACTTTCTACAGTTGTATTGACTGGAACTTCTCTGTCCTGTTTTAACTTGCTGTTTGCACCAAACCTCTTTCTCACAGTCTCTTTAGGTCTGCTCCTGTTCTCTGCTTCTTCCCTGCCCCATCCCCCTCAATTCCATTTCCTTCCTTTTTCTTTCCATTTAGCTTATTCCTACAGAAGGAACCCCTCTTAAAAACAATTGTAAAACTAATATGATGTCTTCTGCCACTACATTGTTCACTTTTCTTGTGTGTTACACCCTTTCCCCCCTGGGGTGTCTCCAGCTGGCTTCTTTTTATTTTTTTGCTATCATATTTGACACAACTGATAGGAGCGTTGTACTTCAGTTATGTAGGAGGGCCCAGTCCTGCAAACACTTACACACACTGAAGTCAATGGAATTACTCACCTGTGTAAAGTTACACGCTTGCGGAAGTGTTTGCAGGATCAGGATATATATTTGATATACATCATAAGGGTATGTACATCATTGGAGTTTTACCTCAGTAATCAGTCTTCTGATTTGACAGCAGGAATTTGTTTCTGTCCTATGAATTGTCAGTGGGTATTCTGCAAGGTTCTATTTTGGGCCCACTGCTTTTTTTCCCCTTTGGCCTGATGCTTTTAAGTATCATTTATATACAAACCATACCTAATTTAGTTTCTTTATTTTTTTAGGACAGCAACTAGCTGCTTTTATTGCTTAATATGGACAAAATAAAAATGCTAACAAAACTTTTGTGCCTCCAAACTGCGTTATTTTATTTTCTGCATTAAGGGCCTGATCCAGTACTTACTGAAGTCAGTGGAAATATTCCAGTTGATTTCAGTGGGTGTTGGAACAAGCCCTAACTCCCGTTTCTACAATTTTTGGGTTTAATTCTGACTCATGTTTTACATATTAAGCCAATAATTAAAATGTATAGATTTAAATATTTGTATTTTTTTGTCTTTGTTACCAAATTATTGATGTATGATTCAGTTATTTCTTGGCTTGACTGTTGTAATGGCTTTCTTGCCAGGTTTCCTACTTTTTCTTGTTGGCGTACAGTCTGTTCAGAAGTTTGAAGCTTGTTTTCATTATGTTTATTATTCTTCAATTACTGCTTTATTCAGGCTATTATACTGCCTCTCAGCTTCAGATTTGAGTCTTATTGCTTCTGTGCTACTAGTTTTCCACATTAAAATATCAGGCCTTTGTAGTGTGGGGCCCTAGTGGTATACGTTTGTTTTCTTTAAAGATACATATTTTCCACTTTGTTGAATGTATTTTTGGGTTTTGCCTGTTGACATTTTTTATTATTTGCTCTTTTGTTTCATATTTTGTTATACTTGTAAAAGATGGTAGATAACATTGGCATCAATTTAGTTATTAATAATGTCAGACTCAATTGAAACAAGATCCTCCCCACTCTTGCTTTTTAAACTTGCCAAAGTAGCGGAAAATCTATGTGCTTTACTGCTAACTCCCTCTCCCCCCACGCTCCTTGGCCAGAGGAGCAAGAGGCCAGTAATGAAATCTAGGTGTCTTGCATGGGATTGTAGAACAATTCCACTAACCTACCAGACTAACTTAAAACCCTTTTTTTGTTTTTAAAAATGAAATGTACAAAATTTATCTTTAGCTTCTCTGGTGTAGCCATGAGCAGTGTTATCTCAGAATGTTCTCTCAGTGTGCAGCATTAAGTACCATAAGGGAAAATATTGTTATGAAATATCTTCAGGAGTATGTCTTCTCCCATTTTCAAAGGTCACACTTCATGACTGCATGCAGAAATTCATTCCACGGAAGTACTTCTTATACTGTTTTCCATTCCCCCAAAAGGTAACAACAAGAGAAGACTATTTTAATATAAGGGATCCAGTGTCTGACAGTGAGAAACCTTTTAAATTGGAAGGAAAGGCTAAGAACAAAGACAAAGTCATCCATAAACTGAATTTAAAGGTTGTTTTATTTTTCTACTTTTTGTTTTTCTGCGTTGATGGCAGTTTGTAAGGAACAGGAATTCTGATAATTTTATATAATGAATTGATAACTCAGCAATAACATCTGTTCTTTAATTCATGTCACAGTCGTAGAGCTGGCAAGCCCTTTCTTACCGAATAGAGTTGCAGAACCAAATCAATTATGGCATGATATCCTGACTATGTTGCGTCATTTACATCATCGCGTTTTGTCAGCATGTGATGATGCTATGTCAGCGTGACTTAACATCCTTAAATATTGATGGAACTTCACAAAACAAAAAACATCATAGTTTAGTTAACGACTTCGTGTATATTCATTTGAGGTCAACTACTGTCATTCCTCCCATCTCTCCGTTATTGGGAGAGTGGGGAGTCTTCCTAGGACTAATGGCCAGATTAGGAGGAAATGATGGTTATCCACCCAAGACTTGTTCACAGTCCCAAATATCTAAATGTTTTAGCTGAAATCATTAGGAGTGAAGTAGTTACCAATGTTGCATTTAGACTGATATAATTGGGCTGTAGAGTTAATACTTTTTTTTTTTGTCTGTAGAGTTGCTGGCACTTCCCCAAATTTAATGCACACAGTTAGTCATTAATTTATCACTACATATTTTCCAGTTAATATGCTCTCCCACAAAAACCAAAGACATCCTAAACCATGCTCAATCTCCAGCCCCTCTACTGAAGTGCCTATGAGAAAAAAGGGGGTTTATAGCATGTCTGGATGCTAACAAATTCATGGTCTGGTTAGCAAGATGGGATGCTAATTCTAGAGTCGAGGCTACACTTCCAAGAATTCCTTATTTATGTTGAGGAAGCTCCAGCTCAGGTGTAGGGTGCCAACTTTCTAATTGCACAAAACCAAACATCCTAGCCCCGCTCCTTCCCTGAGGCCTGGCCCACCACTCACTACATTTTCCCCTCCCTCGGTGGCTCACTCCCCCCCCATCACTTTCACTGGAGTGGGGCAGAGGATTGGGGTGAGGGCTCTAGCTGGGGGTGTGGGCTCTGGGGTGGGGCCAGAAATGAGGAGTTCAGGGTATGGGAGGAGGCTCTGGGTTGGGAGTTGGGGTGCAGGAGGGGGTACAGGCTCTGGGCTGGGGGTGTAGGCTCTGGGGTGGGGCCAGGGATGAGAGGTTTGGGGTGCAGGAGGGGGCTCCAGAATGGGGGGTGGAGCCAAGGGATTTGGAGTGCAAGGGTGGGCTGCGGGTTGGAACTCAGAGTTGGGGTGCTGGAGGGGGTGTGGGCTCTGGGATGGGGCCAGGGATGAGGGGTTTGGCATGTAGGAGGGGACTCTGGGTTTGGGGGGGCTCAGGGCTGGGGCAGGAGGTTGGGGCTTGGGGTCGGGGTGCAGGCTTACCTTGGTCAGCTCCCGGTCAGCAGTGCAGTGGGGCTAAGACTCCCTGCCTATCCTGGCTCTGCACTGTGCCCCAAAAGCTGCCAGGAACAGGTCTTGCTACTCCGGTGGGGGAGCAAGAGGCTCCATACAGCTGCTCTCACCCACAGGCACCACTTCCCCAGCTTCTGTTGGCCATAATTCCCAGCCAATGGCAGTGCGGAGCCGGTTCTCAGGGCAGGGTCAGTGCACAGAGCCCCGTGCCCCCCCCCCCCCAGGAATGGGACCTGCCGGCCGCTTCTGGGGCACAGCGTAGTGCCAGGACATGTAGGGACTAGCCTGCCTTAGCCCTGCAACACCGCTGACGGGACTTCTAACGATCCAGTTGGCAGTGCTGACTGGAGCCTCCAGGGTCCCTTTTTGACTAGGCATTCTGGTCGAAAACCAGACACCTTGCAACCCTACTCAGGTGCCTTTGCGGATCTTAACTGTGGCATAGGGAGGGAGATAGTCACTCCGTTAACTAGGCCCTGAAACAAGTAGGGCTTTACATGTTAAAAGCAGCCCCTTGTACTCTATTCAGAAAGTTATTGGAAGCCACCAACTGTGAATGTTATAAGAGTACAATGTGACACATCTCTAAATATTCATGCAGTGGTATTTTACTCTAGTTCAAGCTTCCAAATGGTTCCAGTATGCAGCCTCTTGTACAGTGCATTTTAGTAGTCTAGTGGCTGATGGTAGCAAGGTCAGCACTGGAAAGGCTACTCTCTTCTAGCTGGCACTGATGAAATGGTAGCAAGGTCAGCACTGGAAAGCTTACTCTCTTCTAGCAGGCACAGGTGAAATAACTTTTTTTTTTTTTAATTACAAGTGCTATTCTATCTTCCAGAAACAGCTCGGGTGCTAACATGATTCCAAGATTGCTAATCTGAATCATAAGTAATTTGAATCACAAATGGTATTTTGAGAGCACAAAGGCTAAGCGTTCTCTTGCTGAGTTTAGGTCAGTAACAATCACTGAGGCACTTACGTTGACCAGATAGCAAGTGTCAAAAATCAGGACAAGAGATAGGGGGATAATAGGTGCCTGTGTGAGAAAAAGACCCCCAAATTGGGACTGTCCCTATAAAATCGGGACACCTGGTCACCCTAGAGATACTAGAAGATTTGGGACCCCACAACCTGTCTTCAGAACCTGTGTCCTACCTGGCTGGGAAGGCTGAGAGAAAACTAGATCCATTGCTGGTGAATATTGTCAAATGAGAGAGTGTAGAATACCAGCGTCTCTTAAGAAAGCTGTTGCTTGGCTTTTTTCTCAAGAAACCAGCATTTGATGCAACAATCTGGCTCCTGTTTAGTATCTAATCTTCTGTCTTTGGTTAAAATTAGATAAGGGGGTTGTTATTGAAGTGGATGGGTGAGATTCTGTGGCCTGCATTGTGCAGTAGGTCAGACTAGATGATCATAATGGTCCCTTCTGATCTTGAAGGTTGTCTCACTATAACATTCTCATAGACTTCAGACTACCTGAAGGGGGGAGGCATAGCTCAGTGGTTTGAGCATTGGCCTGCTAAACCCAGGGTTGTGAGTTCAATCCTTGAGGGGGCCACTGAAGGATCTGGGCAAAAATCAGTATTTGGTCCTGCTAGTGAAGGCAGGGGACTGGACTTGATGACCTTCCAAGGTCCCTTCCAGTTCTAGGAGATAGGTATATATATCTACAACTATTAATTAATTAATACCTAGAGTTTTCTTGACCCTTGTCAATTTAGATATGTACCTTGGTGCAAGACAGAAGCTGCCGTGGTGGTAGATTTCCTACTGATGGATAATCTGAGATCTCCATACTGATATTGTTAGGTCTATCGGCTGTTTTTCTATACTGTTGATCACAGAGTAGTAGTAACTTATGTGCAGACTAATGGAAATGGACAAGCAGTTCCTCAGATAATGCTATCTTTTCCTAATTTAGTGTTCTCTGATAGTTGTGAAGGGCAATAGCCCTTCAAGCCTTAGGGTGATGTCATTTGGAGTTTCACAATTGGTTCCATCTTGTGTTCCTTTTTATTCAACGTATATTGGAGCTGGGAGGAGATATGGGGGATAGTACTGATATGTTGATAATATCCAGCATCATATCCCTGTTTCACTTGATCCAGCAGCTGGTGCTGTTGAACTCCTGGCTCAGTGCTTGGGTTGAATTGGAGCCTGGAGGAAAGTTTTCTGGCTGAGGTTCAAATTGGACAAGGCTGAAGTGTTGCTGGTTGGTTGGGAGAAGAAATCAGAAGATATTGTGTATATTATATCTGTCCTTCATATTTAGCATGTGTGCCTGCCATTTGTTTCTAGAGTTCATAATCTGCAGGTGCTTTTGAACTCCTGGCTGCTGCTGCATTATCCTATATTAATATTGCCCAGGAATGTTTTTCTCCATCCTCCTATGGCTAGGAGACTGCTACCATTTTTGTGCCTTTGTCATCTCAAGATCGTTATAGCATGGTCTACATGAGGTTGTACCTCAGTCAATGTGGAAAATGAAGCTGGTGCAGAATGCAGAATTTCGGTAGGAGCATGTGACGTTTGTGCTCAGTGATCTGTGCTATGTGCCTTTTGGTTTTTGGGTAGAATGTAAGGTGTTACTTTTTATCTGAAAAACCCTAAATGGTTTTGATCCTGTGTACTTGAAAAACTGCCTCTTTCACCTTCTCACAGTTGCTCAAATTACAATCCTGTTTATATAAAAGAGAGAGAGATGCCAGCAGGGTGTTCTCTTTTAGGGCCCTCAGCTTTGGAGAACATTTCTTTCATTCATGGCCCAAAACATCCCGAATATGGTGACCCTTTGAGCATGCTTCAAGGCCTGTCTATTTAGCCAGGGTTTGGGGGATAGAGGGGATGATATAGGTTGTTTGTGTGGGGTAAGGGACATTTTTTTTACTGTGGTTAGTTATTTCAGGTATGAAAGTGTCGAGCAGCTGCTGGCTTCATCTTTGTTATTTTTGTAATTTTAAATGTTGGTCATGTTATAGTTAAAACTTGAAAGACATTTAAAAAAATAATGTATTCCGTCAACCAAGTGTGCAAATATCACCCTTGCTGACATTACTTTGGTTTTATCTGGTTTAAGACTCAACCACTTTACCTTTATCCATTCTCCAAGTTCATAACTGCATTGGGTTATTCATTCTGTTACACCAGGGGTAGGCAACCTTTCCAAAGTGGTGTGCCGAGTCTTCATTTATTCACTCTGATTTAAGGTTTCCTGTGCTAGTAATTCATTTTAATGTTTTTAGAAGGTGTCTTTCTGTAAGTCTATAATAAATAACTAAACTATTGTTGTATGTAAAGTAAATAAAGTTTTTAAAATGTTTAAAGAAGCTTCATTTAAAATTAAATTAAAATGCAAAGCCCCCCGGACTGTGCCAGGACACGGGCAGTGTGAGTGCCACTGAAAATCAGCTCATGTGCCGCCTTTGCCACGCGTGCCGTAGGTTGCCTACTCCTATTTTACACCAACTGTAATGGTGTAGAGAGGGATACTCAGTGGTTTGAGCATTGGCCTGCTAAACCCAGGGTTGTGAGTTCAATCCTTGAGGGAGCCACTTAGGGATCTGGGGCAAAAATCAGTACTTGGTCTTGCTAGTGAAGGCAGGGGGCTGGACTCGATGACCTGTGAAGGTCCCTTCCAGTTCTAGGAAATAGGTATATCTCCAATTATAAAACTGGATCAGTTGTGGGGGAACTATGAAGCTGATCTCATCAGTTGTTGCAACTTATTTCCATGTTAACTCTGTTAGTATTGTATATGAGTTCAACAAAAGGGGGACAAAATTAGCCCTGGCAAAATCCCATATTTGACAGAACCCTTCAGAAGGAACAAACTTTTGTCCCAAACCACTCTTTGGGACCTCTCTGATAAGAGTGATTCAAGGGCAGGTCTGTTGACTGCTATTCATGCCTGTAGATATCCCAATAAAACATTGTGGTGATTGGTGTTAATTGCAGCTGACAGATCCAATAATATCAGCATGGACACTTAATCCTTATCAATTACTATGAAATCATTCGCCAGTGCAACCAGTGCAGTTTTTATATTATACCAGGTCTAAAGCCTGATTGACTGAGATCTCTGAAATCTGAGGACTTAAGAGATTGCCTGAGTGTCTGCCACAACTTTCTCAGGGACTTTCCCCAAAAGTGAGTAGGTTAGAGCAGGTTAATAGGTGGCAAGATCATTGACATGTTGTTTCTTAAGCAGTTTCCTTAAGAACATCAGGTACCCTATCCTCCTCCCCTTTAGGGGGATATTAACATTCTTCACCAATAATGAACCTAGTACATCCCTGCTGTCTTTTAGCACACAGGAAGCACATAGACCCCATATGCAGGTGGTGGAAAAGGTACTTACAAAGCCTTCGTGAGCAAGACTAATTGATATTCAGGCAGAGCATGAGAACCATTTCTTCTCCCAGCGTTATCAGAGGAATGCTACTGTAGCAGCTCAGTTTGTGAGGGTGGTCAAGGGGATACTGGGAGTTACATATCACACTGAGAGACCAACAAATGGTGTACACATCACATGGAGAGGACAGCCAAAGAATCTGTGGAGCTGCTGATCAAAGGAAAACAATTAGGATGGATAAGAGAAATAAACAGAAGCAGATTGCTTAATTTTAGGGTGGAAATTAGGAGCCTGTTTCTTCACTGCCTTTCACCTTGGATAGTCATTTATGTCTCTACAAAATGCTACTAGTGTAAATTTAATGAAAATTTTGGGCTTGTCACTGTCTTACTAAACTGAGTGCAAAGTGTAAATAAATATTTCTGCTGTGAAATGCCTCCAGTTTATACCTTTTAAGATTAAGAAAAGTAAAATGTCTTTGTTCTTCCTGGTCCTAGTAGATTGACGACCTGAAGAAGAAAAACCAAGATTTAAAGCAACATGTTATGCAATTGCTTGATAGTAAGCAGGTGGCGGAGAGTCAGGTGGACAGGTTGACCAATAAGAATGAGTATCTGTGTAAAGAACTTGCTGTAGTTGACAAACTAGCTGAACAGCTGGAAAAAGAAAAAGAATTAGTCTTGGATACTGCTGACCAGGAACTTGAGGAAGCAAAGGTATTAAATGCTAAACAAAATATATATAATATTATAGGGGGAGACAATAAGTTTTATAAAATTTAACCTTTTGGGATGAAACTTTATAGCCATGGTCTCTTCCTGAAGATAAATGATTTTTGTTTATTTTTTAATGTAAAATCTTACTCATTTTAAAACTTAAAAATGAATAAAGGAAAGAGGGAGTAACAGGTAATGAAGATTGGAACACTCCAACCTGATAAGTCTTGAAAAGGGCTCCTAGTGTAATGGGTTAAACCAGGGGTCGGCAACGTATGGCATGTGTGCCAAAGGTGGCACTTGAGCCAATTTTTGATGGCACGCGGGGCGGGCTGAACTGCTCGGCACGCGGCCACTCTGGGGTTCCTGCTGCTGGCCCCTTGCCAGCCGGTGTCCCACCGCCAGTCCCACTCAGCGCCTGCTGATGGCCTGGGTGAAGGAACCCCAGGCTGGCAGCAGGCTGAGACACCGGCTGGCAGGAGCTAGCGGCTGAAACACCAGAGCAGGGGTGGGCGGAGACGCTTAGCCCACCGCTGAAACCCCAGAGCTGGGAAGGTAGGCTGAGCTATGCATGTGTGGTTAATGTATCTACATGCTTATCTCCTTAGTCCTTGGAATACTCAAACTCATCTGATTTTCCAAAATTTTATTGGCAATGCAGATCTGGTAAAAGAGGATCCTGCACGTTTTTTTGCTCGCCCAGACAGACGCTTCTCCTTCTTTGTCCTGATCATGTACAGTTTATCCAGGCAAAATCCTAATTGACTGCACTTTTGTGTTCTAGTTAATTCTTAAAGGTTCAACTTCTTAAATAGCGTGTCCTCAGTCCAAGCAACCTGGAAGAGAGTTCCAATTAGATGCTTCAAAAGAATAAGGAAGTGGGGCAAAAAATGCTGTATTTTCAGTTTATTATGTCTAAATAAATAAATGTAATCTGTATTACTTTTTGTTCTAGACTCAAATTAGATGCCAGCAAAACAATATTAGAAAGTTGGAGCACACAATCAAAATACTTAGATCTGTAAGTTAAATATGTATTCTTAGGATTTTTGCAGCTATGTATTTATGTAGGTTATTACTTTCAAAGAGCAATTAATACTAGTATACGTACATTTAATTGTCTTTTGGTTTTTACTGGTTCAATAAAATAGAAAGATTATGGAGAATATTTCCATTTTGGTTTATACTGGTAATTCTCATTCTTTAAATAGACTATAATATATCCTTTATCTTTCAACTCACTTGAATTTTTTTGTTTTTGAGAGTCTCATTAACTTTTCTACAAAATCCAAAGTGATTGCTCTGGATACTCCTAAAACAGAATTCTGCATATATGTGAAATACGCACAGCCAATATTTTATCCTTTAGATATTTATTTTAATAATCTGTCTTCCCCAAATGTTGATAACCATAACATTGAACAATGACATCTGGAAATATACACAAACTTGTATAGAAGTCTAATAAACAGTTTATCAGCAAGAAAAACTTCTGTTTTACTAAATGGATGTATATTATTTGGTTCCAGATTAAATTGGTACAATTAATAGACTCCTTCATTTAACTGGGAAGTAATTTTTTGAATTTATCAAGATCACATAGACCTCTTACCATACTACAATATTAAGCTTTTTCAAGAATTTCCATGCCTACAGTATAAGGCTTTTGGTAATTACATTCGCTTCTTAGACCCCAGTCCTTTAATGAGTTTCCTGTGGAAGGACCCCTCTGCAGAGCTCACTGCCAGATTATGGCCTTAGTGGCTTTGGTCCTGTGAGTAGGAATTGTGGGAATTAAAAGCCCTGTAGAATTGGGACCCATCAAAGATTTTCCTATGATCTTGTCATTGAACATTGCCAAGCAAAATAGCCTTTTTGTATTGTTATAGTTATGCTAAATTGAGATGTATTTATAACACATGTATCTACCTGTGTGATAAAATGAACTCGTATTGAAATGGGATTTTTCTCGGCCAAAACACAGAAACGGTGTACAGATCTTATTTCATGAATGTTCAACAATTTTTAAAGGTGACTTGTAAAACTAAACATTTGGTTTATCATCCAACAGCAATGAGTGTATATTTTAAAAACCCTTTCAGGCCTTCTTCTCTGCTTTATTTCTATTCCATTAGAAAATCAGGTTTTTTCTATCCTTTTTTCCTGAAAGATTCTGTAGATGTCTGGAGAACTTGATGTAATATAAACGTATTATGACTCTAATCAGGTCAAATTTGAGTGAAAGAGAAAATGATTCTTATTCAGTTTAACATCTATTTAAATTTAAATTAATTAGAAATACTTGGGAGAAAAGATATCATTGTTAAAGACTCAGCACCTTTGCCTGCTCAAATAAAGGCTTGATGCCCGCCCCACCTCCCTCGCAGTCCACATCTGAGACCTCCAAAGAGTTTCCTCTCAATACTAAGGAAGATGTGGAAGATGTTACTTGACATTCTCGGCATTTTTAAAGTAAAAAAACATGCAGAAAAATATGGGTAGATCTTGTTTACACATCATAAAAAAATCAAAAAAACCACACCATTTTTTTCTTTGCAGATGACCTTTAATTAACATAGTTACCTACCCTCCAGTTTACTATCATCCTCAAAATTCACCATCCATTACCAGCACCAGACATGACAACCTCATTTTTTTCCTAGTAGTAATAGTAGAAGTAGTAATAATTAGAGCTGTTGATTAATCACAGTTAACATGTGCAGTTAACTCAAAAAATTGATTGTGATTAATCGTAGTTTTAATCTCACTGTTAAACAATAAAATACCAATTGAAATTTATTAAATATTTTTGGGTGTCTTTCTACATTTTCAAATATATTGATTTCTATTACAACACAGAATACAAAGTGAACACTGATCACTTTATATTATTTTTATTACAAATATTTGCACTGTAAAAATGATAAAAGAAATAGTATTTTTTCAATTTGCCTCATACAAATACTGTAGTGCAATCTTTTTGTCATGAAAGTGCAACTTACAAATGTTGATTTTTTTAAAAGCAGCAGAGAATCCTGTGGCACCTTATAGACTAACAGACGTTTTGGAGCGTGAGCTTTCATTGGTGAATACCCACTTCATCAGACGCAGGGAGTGGAAATTTCCAGGGGTAGGTACATATATGCTAGCAAGCAAGCTAGAGATAACGAGGTTAGTTCAATCAGGGAGGATGGGGCCCTGTTCTAGCAGTAGAGGTGTGAAAACCAAGGGGGAGAAAACTGGTTCCGTAATTGGCAGCCTTCTTTGTTTAGTCCAGAGCTGATGGTGTCAAATTTGCAAATGAACTGAAGCTCAGCAGTTTCTCTCTGAAGTCTGATCCTGAAGTTTTTTGCTGCAGGATGCCACCTTAAGGTCTGCTATAGTGTGGCCAGGGAGGTTGAAGTGCTCTCCTACAGGTTTTGTATATTGCCATTCCGATATCTGATTTGTGTCCATTTTCCTTTTCCGTAGTGACTGTCCAGTTTGGCCGATGTACATAGCAGGGGCATTGCTGGCATATGATGGCGTATATTACATTGGTGGACGTGCAGGTGAATGAAACCAGTGATGGTGTGACTGATCTGGTTAGGTCCTGTGATGGTGTCGCTGGTGTAGATATGTGGGCAGAGTTGGCATCGAGTTTGTTGCATGGATTGGTTCCTGAGGTAGAGTTACTATGGTACGGTGTGCGTTGCTGGTGAGAATACGTTTCAGGTTGGCGGTTGTCCGTGGGCAAGGATTGGCCTGCCGCCCAAGACCTGTGAAAGTTTGGATATTGTTCCAGGATGGGTTGTAGATCCCTGATGATGCGTTGGAGGCGTTTTAGCTGGGGGCTGTATGTGATGGCCACTGGAGTCCTGTTGTTCTTTCTTGGCTTTGTCTTGTAGTAGGAGGCTTCTGGGTACACGTCTGGCTCTGTTGATCATATGCCAGCAATGCCCTCTGCTATGTACATCGGCCAAACTGGACAGTCACTACGGAAAGGATAAATGGACACAAATCAGATATCAGGAATGGCAATATACAAAAACCTGTAGGAGAGCACTTCAACCTCCCTGGCCACACATATAGCAGACCTTAAGTGGCCATCCTGCAGCAAAAAACTCAGGACCAGACTTCAGAGAGAAACTGCTGAGCTTCAGTTCATTTGCAAATTTGACACCATCAGCTCTGGACTAAACAAAGACTGTGAATGGCTTGCCAATTACAGAACCAGTTTCTCCTCCCTTGGTTTTCACACCTCTACTGCTAGAACAGGGCCCCATCCTCCTGATTGAACTAACCTCGTTATCTCTAGCTTGCTTGCTAGCATATATATACCTACCCTGGAAATTTCCACTCCCTGCGTCTGACGATTGGGTATTCACCAATGAAAGCTCACGCTCCAAACGTCTGTTAGTCTATAAGGTGCCACAGGATTCTCTGCTGCTTTTACAGATCCAGACTAACACGGCTACCCTCTGATAGTTGATTTTTTTTGTTTGTTTGTTAGATATCTGCATTCAAAACAAAACAAAGGAAACTATAGAGCCTGCAAGTCCGCTCAGTCCTACTTCTTGTTCAGCTAATCGCTAAGGCAACAATTTGGTTACATTCTATGGAAGTAATGCTGCCCGCTTTATTTACAATGTCACCAGAAAGTGAGAACAGGCATTTACATTTTGTAGCTGACATTGCAGGTATTTACATCCAGATACGCTAAACATTTGTATGCCCCTTCATATTTTGGCTTCCATTCCAGACGACATGCTTCCATGCTGATGATGCTATTTAAAAAAATTGTTAATTAAATTTTGTGCCTGAACTCCTTGGGGGAGAACTGTATGTCTCTGGCTCTGTTTACCCACATTATGCCATATATTTTATGTTGTAGTACTCTCGATGATGATCAGCACATTTGTTTTAAAACACTTTCACTGCAGATTTGACAAACGCAAAGAAGGTACAATGTGAGATTTCTAACTGACCCAAGATTTATAAATCTGAAGTGCCTTCCAAATTTGAGGGGACGAAGTGGGAGCATGCTTTCAGAAGTCTTGAAAGATCAACACTCCAATGTGGAAACTACAGAACCCAAACTACCAAAAAGAAAATCAACCTTCTGCTGGTGGCATCTGACTCAGAGGATCAAAATGAACATGATCGGTCCGCACGGCTTTTGGATTGCTAATCGAACAACACTGTCATGCAGCATGGAACATGGTCCTCTGGAATGTGATTGAAACATGAAAGGAAATATGAATCTTAGTGTGCAATTCTGGCATGTAAATATCTTGAGACGCTGGCTAGAACAATTGCCATGCAAATACCTGTTCTCACTTTCAGGTGATATTGTAAACAAGAAGCAGGCAGCATTATTTCCTGCAAATGTAAACAAACTTGTTTGTCTGAGCAATTGGCTGAACGAGATATAGGAATGAGTGGACTTGTAGGCTCTAAAGTTTTATATTGTTTTATTTTTGAATGAAGTTATTTTTTGTACATAATTCTACATTTGTAAGTTCAACTTTCATGATAAAGAAATTGCACTACAGTACTTGTATTAGGTGAATTGAAAAATATGATTTTTTGTTTCTTGCAGTGCAAATATTTGTAATCAGAAATTACAAAAACATAGTGAGCACTATACACTTTGTATTCTGTGTTCCAAATGAAATCAATATATTTGAAAATGTAGAAAACATCAAAAATATTTAAATAAATGGTATTCCATTGTTTAATTGTGTTAAATTTTTTTTAGTCGCATGATTAATTGCGATTCATTTTTTTTTAATCACTCGACAGCCCTAGTTATAATATATAGCAGTATCTAATTATTATAAGTCAGTAGTTTAACGGTGCTTCCTGTTAACTTGATGGTAATGTATCAAGGGTTAATCATCACTTCCCCATTTTGTCTTGGAGTTTATTTAGCTCAGGATTACCTTTTAAGCAGGAAGTATTCTCAAGTTGCCATCTAAGTACACAATCTTTGTTATATTTAAGATACTGAAAGTTTCAAGGAAAACTCTTGTAAAAGGAAAAGTAGTTAAGAGAAAAGATGGAAGAAACTAAATAACTGAACATCCTATTAGATCAACTGTAGAATTACCTACTTGTAGTTGGCAAAATGTTTCAAAATGTGAAAATGCCAATATCCTCAAGTAGTTACTTCACTTTAATATTTTGAAAAGTATGTTTATCCACTTTGTTGAAATATAAGTGCATTACATTTTAAAATGTTATATTTCAATGAACACATTTTTTGTTTTGGTACTTAAAAGGTTATTTTAGAAACAGAATCTGAAAAAACACTAGGGAAGTCTCCTTCAAGACTTGATACCTTTATCAAGACATTGGAGGAGGACAGAGATTATTATAAAAGTGAAGCTGAGAATTTGAAAAAGATGTTTCGAAATACATCTTCAAGTCCTAAGCACAGCCCCACTCGTAGCAGCATTTCAAAACATTCTTCACCTATCCAGGTAAGCTTGCAATACATTATAGAATAGCAGTCATGCATTTATTTTGTACTGAAATCCCTAACACAGGATGTGGCTCCAAATCCATGTTCAGTAATAAGATAGTCTATTAGTTATGAAAATGGATGGCAACCTCAGGCAATTCACACATAGCTAAGCACTGCCTTGTTCTAGATTTACATCTCCTTAAGGCTTACTGTGATTACATTTAAATACTTTATAAAGTGTTTAATAAAAATAGTTTTGTGATAGTTAGGCAATAACTAGCCCAAAAAAAGGTGAACCAAACCCTTCAGTTTCATGATATAAAGTCAGATTGAGAAGACTGAGTTTTTGCACATGAAAGAGATTTCCAATCTCCATTTAGTGTTTTTATTTAGTATATAACATTGATAAAAATGTGTATGCATCTAGTTTTGATTGTGTTGAATCTGTTCAGGGCTGGGCTTTCTATTTTGTGTGTGTATAGTAGTAATTTCAAAACCTACAGTACTAAGAAATGTGTACAAATTTGTTTCTCATCATTAAACTTTTTTGACATTCTTTAAGGGAATGAGTTCAGATCCAGAAGTTATGAAAATATTCAGAGAACGTGAAGAACTTAAGTCAATGCTGGAAAAATATGAGCGCCACATGGCAGAAATTCAGGGTAACATCAAGGTTCTAACAGCTGAGAGAGACAAAATCATCATTCTTTATGATCGGGTAATTGTACTCACAGGAGCAAGAAAGCTAGTGGAAAAATAATAATTGCAGCACTTTAAAAGAAAAAATATTTTAGTCTTGTACTTGCATTAGAAATTCAGGTCTCACCTACTCTGGAAGATTCTGTGGTTGAAGTTTATCCCATTTTGGGATGACACTTAGGCAGGTGTTTAAGTCCCCTTGACTTCAATTTAAGCTCATTCATAAATGCTGTCCTGAATAGGGATGCTTTCCTGAATCAAAGAATACATACATGAGTCATTGCATTCAGACTTTGACCTCATTACCCACAACATTGCTGAGGTGCACTTATGTCACTAGTCACATGTCTTCTGATTAAAGTTGGTCAGAATTTTTTTTTTTAGACGTTGACTTTTTGAAAAATCCAAAACTGAAATATTTCTGCCAATAATGTAAATAGTTTGATTTGGATATGCCACTGCAGCATCTTGTGGGCGTTGTAGTTTTGGTGCCTCGTGTTTCTATTCTTTTCTATAGGCCAAGCTTCCTGGTCAGACTATATCTCCCATGATGCACCATAGTCTTTCTTGATAAGAGCACGTGATGCAGCATTGGAATGTCAGGTGCTTAGTTTTTCAATGAAAAAAATCTCAATTTTTGCAGAAAGCAGACTTTTTTTGCAAAAACATTCAGTGACAAATCCAATTTTCTGTTAAAGTTTTGATGGATAATTTTTGACCAGCCTTATTTGTAAAATATTTAGTCCATAATACATTACATTATCTGTTTCACATTTCACATGTGATTAAAAATAACAGGCACAGGAAGAAATATCCCGACTTCGCCAAGATGTTATCAAATCCCCCAAGATTCCTAAAACGACTGTGACAGCCCAGGCGATCTTAAGGCGTGTAGAGACAGAAAGGGATGCAGCTGTTTCTGACTTCCGAAGGATGACCACAGAACGAGATAGCCTCAGGGAGAGGTTAAAGGTTTGATTTTTATCCCAGCTTGTTATAGCATCATAGTATAGTTAAGTTTGCAATGTGGTATCCAATATGTGGTTCAACTAAATGTATGCAATGAACTTTAAAAGTAATGTTTTGTATGTATTTTTTGTTGTTTGATTGAAACAGATTGCCCAGGAGACTGCATTTAATGAGAAGGCTCACTTGGAACAGAGAATTGAAGAGCTGGAATCAACAGTTCAAGATGTAAGGAAAATGTCTTGTTTACATATAGAATTGTTGTTAATGTCATAAAGGTGACATTCGTGGTTAAAGATCTGCGGGTATAGTTTTAGGGCCTCCTTTTCTAAGTGCACGTATGAGTAACTGTACATGCCTGAATTGTCCCATTTGAGTCAATTTGATTTTCAGATGAGTAAAGTGTTGGCTGGATTGAGTCCTTAATTTATAAAAGAAAAACATTAATAAAGAAAATGAACATATTAAATATATCATTTCAGAGATTATAGAGTTTGAAGTAAAAACTTGAGTTCATCACATCGAAGAATGTAATGGAAGCTTGTATTGCTCTCAAAGTGAGATTCTAATATACCAGTAACTGAACATTTACTTACAAGCAGGGCTTAAATTCATCCAGAGCCCACTGGAGCAGGGATCTGGTAAATATTTTCAAACCTGCGGGAGCCTTGTGGCTCCGGGCTTCAGATCCATGGGAGCCCAGGTGTGTGGAAGGTGGCACAAGAAATTAATTGTTGAGAATTTAAGCCCTGATTTACAAGTTTAAATAGTTGTTCTGTACTCTGCATTCTCTTGGGAATCGCCTTGGTTAATGGACACCCTTTTCTTTCTGCAACGCACTTGATAAATATGGAGGCTGGTACTTCAATATTCGGGTCTTGTGATTTTAATGTTGAGAAAGTTGCTGAATGCACAGGAGTCATATTGATTTGCTCTCAAATGGTTTGACCATTGATTAGAGCAGGGTTTCTCAAACAAGGGTCGCTGCTTCTGTAAGGAAAGTCCCTGGCAGGCCAGGCCGGTGTGTTTACCTGCCGTGTCCGCAGGTCCCGCGGATCACTGCTCCCATTGGCCCAGAGCAGCTATCTGTGGCCAGTGAGAGCCGCAATCAGCTGGACCTGCGTACGGGGCACGTAAACACACCGGCCCACGCCCAGCCCACCAGGGGCTTTCGCTACAGAAGTGGCGACCCCTGTTTGAGAAACCCTGGATTAGAGTAAAGTAGTGAATCAGTAAACTAGGAAAGAGAAGAAGGTGGAGAATTTGTATAGGTTTTTTTTCTTACAGTGTTAAATCTTTAAACAGATTAGAGCAAGTGATTTCTTTGAATATTAAGCTGAAACCTTTTACTAATCAAGCTGTTATCTTTTTGAAGTGATCTGATTTTAATGTTGGTTTGCAGGGAATCCAAACTGAGATTCTGGAATTATTCTTTGTTTCTGGACTACAGAACTGAGGGCAGTACAGGGATAGCTTAATAAGACTTAAATTGGAGCCTTATGCTCTACAGCAGGGGTTGGCAAGCTTTCAGAAGTGGTGTGCCGAGTCTTCGTTTAGTCACTGTAATTTAAGGTTTCGTGTGCCAGTAATACAGTCTAATGTTTTTAGAAGGACTCTTTCTATAAGTCTATAATATATAACTAAACTATTGTTGTATGCAAAGTAAATAAGGTTTTTAAAATGTTTTAAGAAGCTTCATTTAAAATTAAATTAAAATGCAGAGCCCCCCCTAGACCGGTGGCCAGGACCCAGGTAGTGTGAGTGCCACTGACAATCAGCTCTCGTGCCGCCTTCGGCACACGTTCCATAGGTTGCCGACCCCTGCTCTACAGTAATCTATCTGGATATCTGCTCAGAAGAGAGCTATTTTTGATGCAGTGATTTTACTGCACTGTGATTCTTTCACTCATTATCCTCTTCATTTTGTTCAATATCTTCATTAATGATCTGGAGGATAGTGTGGACTGCACTCTCAGCAAGTTTGCAGATGATACTAAACTGGGAGGAGTGGTAGATATGCTGGCGAGTAGGGATAGGAGTCAGAGGGACCAAGACAAATTAGAGGATTCGGCCAAAAGAAGCCTGATGAGGTTCAACAAGGACAAGTGCAGAGTCATGCACTTAGTACGGAAGAATCCCATTCACTGTTACAGACTAGGGACCGAATGGCTAGGAAGCAGTTCTGCAGAAAAGGACTGAGGGGTTACAGTGGACGAGAAGCTGGATGTGAGTCAACAGGTGTGCCTTGTTGCCAAGAAGGCTAACAGCATTTTGGGCTGTATAAGTAGGGACTGCCAACTAATCGAGGACATGATCATTCCCCTCCATTCGACATTGGCGAGCCTCGTCTGGAGTACTGTGTCCAGTTTTGGGCCCACGCTACAGAAAGGATGGTGGAAAATTGGAAGTAGTCCAGCAGAGGGCAACAAAATGATTTGGGGTCTGGATCACTGCAGGCGGCGCCAGCTTTCTGACCCTAGGCAGAATTCAGGAGGCAGCATTTTGTCGCTCCCCACGGGCGCGCAGGAGCTTCCGGTTACGCTCCCATTGCACCGCGAAAGGACCCTCGCCGAAATGCCGCAGGCGACAGCGGCAGTCATTGAGCTGCTCAATTGCCTGCCGCTGTTTTCCGCAGCCACATTGGCAGAGGTCCTTCTTCAGCGGCGCGATGGGAGCGGAACCGGAAGCTCCCATGGGAGCGCACAAAATGCCGCCCCTGAATTCTGGGCCCTAGGCGACTGCTAGGGTCGCCTAATGAGCGCCGGCCTTGATCACATGACTTATGAAGAAAGGCTGAGGGAACTGAGATTATGTAGTCTGCAGAAGAGAAGAATGAGGGGGATTTGATAGCTGCTTTCAACTAATGAAAGGGGTTCCAAGAGGATGGATCTAGACTGTTCTCAGTGGTAGCAGATGACCAGAACAAGGAGTATGGTCTAAGTTGCACTGGAGGATGTTTTGGTTGGATATTAGAAAAATTTTTCACTAGGAGGGAGGTAAAGCACTGGATGGGTTACTGAGAATGTTGGAATCTCCTTCCTTAGAGTTTTTAAGTCGGGCTTGACAAAGCCCTGGCTGGGATGATTTAGTTGGGCATTGGTCCTGCTTGAAGCGGAGGTTGGACTAAGGTGACCTCCTGAAGTCTCTTCCAACTCTGATGTAACATGATGATGATCACAGAATAAACCTTGGGTATATCATCCAACTCTGTGATTTGTAATTTTTTAGGCACCATATGAGTTTTATGGTTGGGCATAGACCAACCAAGATTTCCACTAGCGGGGCAACCTACTACTGAGATGAAGATATGACCCAGTAACTCACACTTCTTTTCTATGATCTGTCTCAGGCAATAGTATAGTTTTGCTAGTGCTGCTCTATGTCGGATACATAGATATACTACAAGAAAGATGATAGCACATTCCAATTTCTTTCCATTGATCAGTGGGCTTTGAATCAGGCTCTGAGTCATAAGATTCTATGGAGGTCTGCCTTTCCAGTAAAATATTTACAGTACAAATCAGATATAATTTGAACTAGCAGAAGAAATATTCTATATAAGACTGTCATAAAACGATGCTAAGGGTTAATGTTTCTTTTACCTGTAAAGGGTTAACAAAGGGAACCACACACTCAGAGGACAATCAGGAAATCGGATTTTCAGCTCAGGGAGGGATGTTTGGGTGTGGTCCCCTTTGTCTGCTCTCTCTGTTCTCCGGTCTGTCTCTCAGCTATGAAGGGATCTTTCTATCTTCAAGCTTCTAATCTTCTGTTCCAGTTGTAAGTACAGGTATAAGACCATAGGCTTTTATGTTTTTTGTATTTACATGTGTTGTAGTTTGCTGGATGGTTAAATTGTATTTCTTTTTGAATAAGGCTGTTTATTCATTTTTTCTTTTAAGGCAATAGCCCTGTGTAATTGTCTAACTTGTACAGGACCTATGTTGGGGTGGTTTTTCTTGTCTTTTTATATAAGCTTTCTTTTTGACCTGTTCTGAGTTTTTCTTGGGTCGGCTAAGGACTAGGAAGGGAAATTCTCTTTGTCGTTAGATTACGGGTAAGGGATCTGTTGCAGCCTCAGGGAAGAAGAGGGGCGAAGGTAAATTGGCCTCTCTGTTTTGTATTCAGCGAGTTTTAAGTTACAGTAATTTCAGGATACCCACGGAGGGACGCCTGGGAGGAAGTAAAGAGACGACAAGGAAGGGGGGTATTTCCCTTGTGGTAGGCACTCAGGGTTCTGAGATTGGGGTCCCCAGAGAAGGTTTGAGACCAAGAGGGCAGCAGCCTGGAATCACTTGGCTGGTGGCAGCGATATCAGATCTAAGCTGGTAATTAAGCTTAGAGGGTTCATGCTAGCTTCTCAGTTTATGAACGCTAAGGTTCAAATCTGAGTAGGAAGCTACGACAAAGACGTACTCTTCTTTAAGTGATTGCTAATGTCAATTCCAATTAGGTGTGTGCGTGCCCGACAGCCTGAAGATTTTTCCCCTAGAAGTATCAGTAGGGTCGGCCTGGGCACCTCCTGGAGTTGCACCTTCTTGGCGCTGGATATAGGGTCCTGCCAACCCGCCACCCCCTCAGTTCCTTCTTGCTACCAGTGATGGCTAGCTGCAACGTCCCATAGCTTTTGCCTCAGCAAGCACATTTTCTTGGCAGTGTCCTTTCTCTCCATTTGATATAGTTGTAGTTAGTTATTAGTAGTTAGTGGTAATTTCTTAAGTTTCCTTTGGGGGTCCCCCACACACGCACAGCGATATCCCAGCACCGGGGCATGCCTCGGTCCCCAGGCTTCAAGGCATGTATAGACTGCTGCAGGTCTGCCCAGAAGCGATCCACACACTTTGTGCTTGATGTGTCTCAGCAAGGGTTATCTCAGGGAGCGCTGCAAAATGTGCAGAGAGTTTTGTCTTAGGACCTTTCCCGACTAAAAGACCGGGATCAGCACTTCCGTATTTTACTCATGGAGGCAGCTCTTTGACCCCAGTCAGACCCCAGCACACTGGAGCCAGCCCCAAGCACCTCCTCTTTGGTGTGCAGTGCGCCAGCACCCTGGACCTGCAAGCCAGTGCTGAGGAAGGACTCTTCCAGAGACCTCAGCACCACCATAGCTCCATGCACAGAGCCATGCCACAGATCTCCGTGAGGCACTGGTCGCAATCCCCAGTACCTCAGAAGAAGAAATCTGACAGAGGTCGTTCTCCAGCCAGGCCTAAGGACCAGGCAGCTCAACCACCATGGGTTTTGTCGACTCCTGCCCCAACGGCGGTTCAGTCATGTCTGGACTTCCATCACTTTCCAGCCTGCCAAAATGAAGACATGCAGCTCCCATCCACACTGGAGGCATTTGAAGCTTTGTCGGGTCTCTTGGCACTTATGGCGCCAACCTTCCCTCCAACGCGGGAGAGGTTGCTGGCACTGGTTCGGACCCTGGTGAAATCAATGGGCAAGCTGGTGATGATGGGTCTACGTGCACCATCCCTGGTGCACTGCCCTCCGGCATCTGCAGCTCATGTGGAGAAGCCACATTGGTCCCACAGCTCGTGGTATCTATCCCCAGCACCAAGGGGTTTTGCACCTCCGTGGTTGTCCCAGTTGGAGACTTTGGAGTCGGAAGCGGAGTCATTATGCTCCAGTAGGAGCAGGAGGTTCCCATCCTGCAGAGACCATCAGCCTTACCCAGCCCCATGGCCGAGTCAGTGGCAAGCCCTACCCTAGTGGCCCTTCTGGACACCCTGGGCCTATCACCAGAGCCAGGAGAAGAGCCAGGGATCCAGGTCAGTGTTAGTAGTCTCAGCATCCTTTGGGCCACTGCAGACACTTTCAGCACCAGGGACATCAACGGTAGCACAGCTGATCAGCGTTGATGGTTCCAGCACTGATACCATCTGAGCCACTGGCACTGACACTCAGCTCCAGGAACCTTCCCGTAGGCTTCAGCACCAGAGATCTTCGCCCTTTGGGACCCCAGAGGGGCTAAGGGCAGAGAGCAAGCTCTATCTCCAGTCAGTCTCTCATTCTCTTCCTCCCCGGATGAGGTGGGGGTAGGCACATCGACTGCTCTGGCTTGAAGGACAGCAGGGTTCTACAACAGCTGCTGAGACAGGTGACCCAGAACCTTAACATCAATACAGAGGAAGCGGTGGAGGATGCCAACCCTATGGTGGATATCCTTTCCCCTCCTGGACCATCCCGTATTGCGCTGCCACTGATAAAGACTATCAGTGAAGTCACTAAGACCCTGTGGCAGACCCCGGCCTCTTTGCCTCCTACTGCTAAAAGATATGAGCGGAGATATTTTGTCCCCTCCAAGGGGTTTTAACATCTTTATACGTCCCCCTCCCCCTGCTGGATTCCCTGGTAGTGGATACGGCCAACCAATGCGAGCACCAGGGATACCAGGGGCCCTCCCCAAAAAATTCAGAGGCCAAAAAATTGGACCTGTTTGGGAGGAAGGTGCACTCACACTCCCGCCATGCAGCAGAAACATTTTTAGGCCGCAGCTCCCGCAGAACAGGCAAGAGAGCTCACAGAGGACAAATAGGAACTCCAGGAAGAGACCTCACCCCTTGTCTGGTCAAGGCACTGGCCAGTTGAAACCTTCATCAGGCCAGAAACAGGCCCTTTGAAGGTGCAAACGAGAACGGCGCACCAGTACAAAGACTGGATCCCCCTCCTGCCTTACCTCCATCATGGATGCATTCCACCTTCCTTGGGGAGACCACTTCCTCTACGCATTTCTTCCCTTCCCTCTCATTCACAAGGTGCTCCTCAAAGTTCAGAGGGACGAGGCCTCAGTGATATTGATAGACCCAGCCTGGCCCCATCAACGTTGGTACACATCTCTCCTGTAATTGTCCGTGGAAGCCCTAATCATGTTGCCCCTCTTCCCAGACTTGATAACTCAGGATCATGGCTGTCTCCAGCACCCAAAGTCATTGCACCTCACGGTGTGGTAGCTCCATGGCTTGAACCCGATGGAGCTCTTTTGTTCGGACCCGGGCATAGAAATCCTCCTTGGCAATAGGAAACCCTCCATCAGGGCTACCTCCCTGGCCAAATGGAAGAGATTTTCTATCTGGTTAGCGCAACACCATCTGTCTCCAACGCTCAAATCTACTTCCCTTATACCAGACTACCTTCTCCATCTTAAGCAGCAGGGGCTGTCCATGTTGTCAATAAAGGTTCACTTGGCCTCCATCTCTGCCTTCCATCCAGGTGGAAAGGGCTGGTCAGTCTTTGCCAACCCTATGGTCGTTTTCTGAAAGGTCTCGACAGGCTATATCCGCATGTCCAACAGCCAGTCCTGGACTGGAACCTCAATCTGGTGCCATCCTTAGAACCGCTGGCAACATGCTTTCTGCTCTACCTCTCGTACAAGGTGGTGTTTCTGGTAGTTATAACCTCAGTCAGGAGGGCTCAAGGCCTTACCATCAGAGCCTCCTTGCACTGGGGTCTCCAAGGACATGGTTTAGTTCAGATCCCAGCCAGCATTCCTCCCTAGGGTTGTCTCCCAGTTTCAAGTCAACCAGGACATTTCTCTCCCAGTTTTCTACCCTAAGCTGCACACAAGCAGCAGGGAACAAAGACTTCATTTGCAGATGTTCGCCGGGCATTAGCCTTTTACACTGAGCAAACCAGATCATTCTGGAAGTCCATTCAGTTGCTCGTCGTGGTAGCGGACAGAATGAAAGGGCTTCCGGTCTCCTCCCAAAGGATTTTGTCATGGATCACGTCCTGCATCTGGGAATGCCATGGCCTGGTGAAGGTACCTGCCCCTCCACTCACAGCACAGTCCACCAGGGCACAGGCTTCATCAGCAGTGTTTGTGGCACACGTTCCAACCCAGGAAATAAGCAGAGCGGTGACGTGATCCTCTGTTTTTACATTCATATTGCATTATGCCATTACCCAGCAGGCCAGAGACGATACAGCCTTTGGTAAGGAGTGCATTTGGTAAGCATTTAAGCTCCATATTTAGGCTTGGGAATCACCTAATTGAAATTGACATGAACAGTCACTCGAAGAAGAAAAAACAGTTACCTTCTCATAACAGTTTTTTGAGATGTGTTGCTCATGTCCATTCCAATACCCACCTTCCTACCCCTCTGTCAGAGTAGCAGGCAAGAAGGAACTGAGAGGGTGGCAGGTTGGCAGGGCCCTATGTCAAGTGCCATGAAGGCATGACCCCAGGGGGTGACCAGGCTAACCCTATGGATAGTATTAGCAGGAAAATCTTCTGTCTGTCATGCACACGTGTGCACACACACCTAATTGGAATGGACAGGAGCAACACATGTCGAAGAAGGACAGCTACAAGAAGGTTAGTAACTGGTTGTTTTTTTTCTGCAGTTCTTAATGTCTAGTCATTTTACTTCTATAGCTTGACAGTGAACGTTTGGAACAAATATCAAAGATAGCACTGATGAAAGAGACCATAGATTCTGTGGAAATGGAGATGAAAATATTGGCAAGAAGAGCACTGGATTCAGAAAGTGAGCTCAGCAGACAAAAAGCAGAATGTGCTTCACTAAGGTAATAAAAGCATATACATAAAAATGACTGCAGTTATAATATAAGCATACATCCACTGTTTTGTCAAAGCTATTCTGTTTATTTGAAGGAGAAGGAGCTTGTGACAGACTGTTCTCATGAGGAGCCCTCAGATTTGTAATCAACTCTCCTTCCTTCCCCAGCCTTCACCTTGGTCTGATATAGCCTAGGTTTGTTGACCGTCAGAGCATGCTGCAAGGCATATCTGTTTTCTCTGGCTTTTGCAAAAGGTGAAATTTGATGAGGATTGAGGTTTATGTTGGGTTAGGGATTTTTCTAGGAGTGTTTAAGGGTTACATTTTGTTGGATATTGTCAGCAGCTAATTTTGTATTTAAGTTTTGTAACTCCTTCAAGACCCTTCTTTACTTCTATAAATTGAAGTAAATACAGAAACAAACATACTTTTCATGTAATAGCCAGGGTTCAGCCTCCTCAAGCTGCCCTCCCGCTGTTCTTGAGAGAGGCTCCAAGAGGAGGAAATGATATTGGAGCTTCTTTCAAGGATTGGTGCTACCAGCCTGACTGAAACTTCTAGCCATTACCAAGAGCCACTAGTGAGACAAGAGCCATGAGCCACCCTCAGGGGAGGACTACAGGGAAGAAAGCATGTTAGGCAGCATGTGCAGGAGGGAAGAGGGGACCCAGGTGGCAAGGGAGAAAGATCAACAAAAAGGAAACGTGCAGAGAACTGGGGAAGAAGACGACAAGGTGGCACAGAAGTGTGTACAGGAGAGAGGAGAACACATTGGAAGGAAAGATATTGTGATTCTTTTCCAAGATGGTAAAAAAATCTACTCCCCTTAAACATGCTTCAGATACATGTCTTCTGTTACTTACAAGTAATTGCTATGTGAATGTTGCACTGTTAGGAATAGATCTGTGATGGACAGGAGAGCTGCTCCACAGAATTGTGAATGTGAGTGCGGCTGGCCCATGATACACTTTTTCTTTTTTAAGATGTGTCCAGTATTATGAAAACATCTGAGAAACCCTGCTCTAAAGTTACTGCTACTTCCTGTTAGTCTCTCAGCTTCATGAGCACCATCAGAAAAAATCTGTGTTCTTTATCTTAATTTCAATTATTTTTAAGATGGTTCTTGTTATACCTTCAAAGTAGCACTATTAGCTCTTTCCAGTTCCAAAACACAGTATGAGCAGGTATAAGCTTCACTATCTAGCTCTATCAGTGCACCTCAGTCATGATTTATAAGTTTGTAACTTTACCCATCCCAGTCTTAGGCATCTTCTAATCAGAGCTTATAGTTGATTAAAAGTTTTTTTTTATCTTATTCTAATCCTTTGAGCTGTCCAGTCTCTCAAAACACCTCTAATTCTGTGGGATTCATCACAGGAATAGACCAGTCTTCATAATTAAAGATAGACGAAGATAAATGTTGGTGCAATATCCAAGATTACTTGAAATATCTCAAGAAATGCTGATTTATTTAACTTTGGCAGTTGTGGTGACATTAGAGAATGTGAGAAAAGTTTATTAATATACGTTTGCATTAAAGCTGTCACTCTTTATACTTCCATAGCTTATTAAATGAAAAGACAGAACAGAGTCTTTCAGAGACACAGCGACATCTTGCTAAAAAAAAATATGAATTACAACTTACCCAGGAGAAAATTATGGTTTTGGATGAAAAAATTGGTGAGTTAGATATTTAGTTAAAATTTAGTGGTAGTATTGCTTTCTCTTCCTCACTTCTTCCACATTATATAAAAAGTAATGTTTAATCAACTGTTTTATTTTATACTATTTTAAGTGTTCCAGTAGTACAAAGACAAACAATTAATTCGTCACCAGAAATTCAAAATTAAAACAGTTTTATATTTTATGGTTAGAGGAAAGCATATAGATACATCAAAAAACTTTTTTCTTACTTTAATCGACAAAAAGCAAATAACTTATTTTCTGTTTTTAGAAGGAGTTTTCTCCCTATCTCAGACCAGCATAATTAAGATGGTTATTAATAAAGTTATTCCTGATAACCTGCTCATACTATTAGTTGAACAATAAGTTTTGTTACCCATTTGATTTGTTTGGGCTCATCAGTAATATTTGCTTAACAGACTGTAGCTCCCAATTCTGCAAGGTGCTGAGATAGTACTTCTTCGGACTGTTCTTTTAATAAAGGATGTAAGTAGTCAGAATAAATTTTCAAATGCAGTACAGAGCAATATGCTCAAGACAGGAGTAAAAAGAGATGGGTGCAGGAATGGTAGGACATTCTGAGGACCATTGACTAAACTAGAGCCCAGTTATATAGCACTGGATAACTACTTTATAGATCACAGTCAACATCATCTGCACTCACCAAAGTAAAATGTAGCAGTTTGCAAAAAGAAAATGAAATGTATTATAGATGGCAAAACCTATAGTTAAAATGGCCCAATGTTTTCTGTTATATGAAATTTTGTTTTCAGTTGCTTATGTGTACCTGTTGTGGTTGCTGGGAGATAGGGGACCTAACCCCTCCCAAAGCTAAAAACCCTCAACCAAGAGGGATTCAGGCCACAAGTAAATTCTGGGGTCAGCAAATGGGGAAAAAACAGGGACAGGAGTGAAGGTCAAAGGCTTAGAATTAGGGAACTGGAAGGGGAGACAGCTCAGAAAACACCTGACAGCTCAGAGAACTCCTGACAGCACTCACTACTTCTCAGAGGCATCTTAAGGAGTCAGTGGACACTTCCCAGAGGAACTCTGTTCGGAGGCATGACTTAACATTGGATTTGAAATAGGCCTCATAGTTGCAGAGTACCCCTTGGAAGGTGTATACTATTTGTACCACTGAGGCAGGCAACTGTAGGCCTACCCATAATTAAAGGCCCACTCCCTCAATTGAGGGGGAAGAACCACTAAATCCAGGGTACAAGAAAGTAGTTGGGGCAACAAATGAAAAAAACAGGAGCAGGAGTGAGGTGAGAGGTAAAGAATGAGGGATTCAGAGGGGGACATTGAGCAGAGAATCCCTGACAGTGCCCACTGCTCCTCAGAGGCATCCAGGGATAAACTAATGGCTGATCGAGGGTGGATTTGTTTTGATGACCTACAGGTGAAAGCCTGAATTATGTATAATTATCATGCTGCCCCCAAGCCATTTGGTTCTCTCCTGTTAGAGGGTGTGCATGAATAAGGTAGGGGGTTGGAGAAAGGGTGGTCTCATGGTTAAGGCAGCTGAATGCTGCTAGGGAAAGTGGATTCTATCCCTGCCTCTGCCACACAGTTCCTGTGTGATGCTAGGAAAGTCAATAGGAAAGTCATCTTTTAAAAATGGTCATTAATTGTTTGTTCCTCATTTTCTGGGTGCCAGACTTGAGACCCTAGGGCCTGATTTGCAGAATTGATGAGCATTCGTAGTTGCAATGGAATTCAATTCAAGTTGTTCTTTGAATATATAAAGTGCTATTTAATGCTACATACAGATTTTAGGTGTCTCAAATTAGTAACCCTAAATTAGTGGATACTTTTGACCTTAATCTCTTTTTGTACCTCAGTTCCTTGTCAGTTAAATGGGGATGATGATGCCCTGTCATCTCACAGGGGTGTTGTAAAAATAAATTAATGTTTGAAGCACTCGAATACTGTAGTGATGAGCACTATAGAAAAACTCAGGAGGAAATTAATAACGATTTCTTCACAGCTGAGCATGAATCGTATGCAGTAATTCAGTCTTGGGAGCATGTGTTGTTCAATAAGGAGAAAACAAATACTGAATAGCAGCTCACTGAGTGAGCACCCCTTATTCTGTACAATGAATGAGACAGGGGAAAAACTGTAATAATATAACTAAATGATGTATGATAATATGTATGCATAAGGAGACTGAACTAAAGTAGCACAGGCAACCTTAATTCTGTTCTGTCATAACTTCTGAGTTACTTCTGGGGGAATTCTGCGCCTTGCAGGGGTGCAGATTTCATACTTCCCACAGATTTCTTGGCTCCCCCGCAGAAAAACAGGACAGCAAAGAAAGCTGTGGGGAACACACACCCGTTCTGCAGCAGCCCAGGCAGATCACCGCAGGGGAAAGAAGGGATGCTGGCATGTGTCCATGGAGAGCCATTAAGGGGGTGGGGCTTGGCACCTGTCTGCATGTGGATGAGTGAGAGAGACTCACTCTGTCCCTCTCGTCACTGTTGCTGCATCCTGGGCTTGGAGGCCGAGGGCTGTGTGAAGCAGGCTCTGTCCCTGAGGCAGAGCAGAAATGTAACAACTAAACAGGCAGGCTGCTAACTGAGGTGAAAGTAACTTAAAGGACTTACCAGTACTCTGGAGTCCTGAGCAGGGGCATGGCCTCATCCAGAAGAAGTGGGGCCTTTAAATATCCAGGGGTTCCCACAGCAGCCGGAGCCCCGGCCCTTTAAATCACCACCGGAACCCTGCCGCCACTAACCCAGGGCTCCAGCAGTGGAACTCAGGAGGCGATTTAAAGGGCCTGGGGCTCCAGCCACTGCAAGGACCCTCGGGCCCTTTAAATCACCAAGCTGGGGAAGCTGGTCCGGCGTGGTGTTACTGGCTCTTGCCGGTAGGCCATACCAGACCAGATCGTCTTACTTTTACCTCTGCTGCTACTCTTCCCATTGTTCCCATTCTTAGTCAATTAAGGCTCCTTTACCTTGCCAGAGTGGTGTAAAGGAAACTTATTTTAAATGACAGTAATGTAATTCTCAGCTGGGAAGGTCAGAGTGCTTTCTTGCTTTTTTTCCTTTGCCAGAGAGGCACAGTAGGGTTAGATTACAGCTCAGGATCTATTTTACTTATCCATATAAAAAAATGCAGGACAATGATTATCAAAACTGTACACCTTTCTTGTGTGAAAGTCTGAGTAATTTAAAGTGACATTCTACAGAACACCAAAATAAAAGTAATGTAATTTAAATGAAAATCCAGGATTATAACTAGAATTCAGGGTCTTGGTTACCAAGTATTTGTAACTTAACTTTCATGTGTTTAGGAAATGCTGAACAGTTGTTGTGATTTTTTTTCTGTATGGTAATTTAAATAAATAACCAAAATAAGTGGAACTGATGTGGTTATACTGCATTATTTTGACAAATAAAATGAGTAGAATTTTGCAATTTTTGGGTGCAGAATTTTGCATTTTTGATGCAGAATTCCCCCAGGAGTATTGAGTGTTTGACTTCGCAGCCTCAATACTTTTCTTTTTAATTTAGTTGCCCTGTGTGTAATACATATCCATGTAGGGATTCATTGTGTCAAAAGCATTTAATTAGTTATTAACTACTAAAACTTTTGATAATTTCTCACTTTTGATAATTTTTTGATAATTTGATCTTTGTTTGCTTTACACAGAGTTTGTATATATGTGTGTAGCTGCACTGCAGCTATGAGCATGCTTCCCAGCACTACTAGAGAGAGACATGCTAGCTCTGCTCTAGTTAGCACGCTAAAAATGGTAGTGTGGACACAGTAGCACAGGAGGTGGTTTGGGCTAGCTACCTGAGTACATACTCAGGGGGTCTGGTGTGATTGTATTTGGGCAGCTAGACCATGCTTCTGTGCCACACTGCTATTTTTAGAGACTAACTTGAGTAGCATTTGTCTATCTGCTGGGACGCATGCTCCCATCTGCAGTGTAGACTTACCCTTAGTGTCATATAATTCAGTTACAGCCTGCTACAAGTGTCTTGCAGTATTTACATGACATTTTTATTATGAATTTGTTAATTTTCTTTAGTTACTCGTTCTGCATACTCTTCGGTGGAATACTCAGTGTCCTTTTCTGGTTTATAATTAGCATTTATAGATCTTTCTGTGTTAAGTTAACGCCTTTCTCTTAACATAACAGAGAAGACCAATGTTCTGCACATGGACAAGAAAGTTTAATACCCAGCTTTATATATTGTAATTTGCACTCCACTTTGCTCTATTGTTTTAAACCTATTTCCTAGGCACTTCAGTTTACATTATTGAGGAGTTATAATTATTATCTTAATATTTGCAATTAAAAAACACCCTAAAAAGGGGTAAATTTGCATCGAGTCTTTAGTAGCTTAGGCCCTGATCCAGCAAAGCACTCAAATACAGGCTTTAAGCATGCAAATAGTCCCATTGACATTAGTGGGACTATTTTTGTCCCTATCATCATGCTTCAGTGCTTTGCTGGTTCTTGGCCTTAGTTGTGTTTTCTTGTGGTTTAGAAGTGTATCAAGCTATGTGAAATGGAAAATAATTATTTTAAACTGAGTTAATAAAAATGAGCCCTTTATGATTATATGTGCAGATAACTTTTCAAAACAAAATCTTGCACAACAAGGAGAAATCCATATTCTCGAAGAAACTATTGCTGAGCTGGATACAGAAAAGAACTCCTTACAAGAACGTGTGGATGAAAAAACTGAGAAAATTTCTTCCTTTCAAGAAACCCTGGCAATGAAAGTATGTTCTTGCATGTAAATTTCTATATAATTTATTATTGATTCATTAGTTTTAAAGCATTTTTCATAATAGTTATCTATGCAAAGGACCCTTTAGGACCACCCACCTCATCACTGGGATCTTCAAAAGTGCTCAGTGTTAGCTAAATTCTGCTCCCATTAAAGTCCATAAAAAATTCCCATTGACTTCAATAGTAACTGAGTTACGCCAGTGTTGAGCTCCCTATTCTTAGTGTTTTATACAGTGTAATTTTAAAAATGCCAAGAGATGGGATTTTCACCACTTTCCTTGGTTGAAGCAGACTAAACTTAACAGGCTAATAAGTTTCACATTCAGAAACTTTTTCTTGAAATTCAGACTTAATTTTCTCTTCTAGGGCATATTTATGTAACAAATACAACCACATTGGGGATGTAGTTACAACTTCATTATCCCTTGAAATGGTTACAGGATATTTCCAGTTTGTAGTACAAATGGGCCCTTCACAGGGCTCAAGCATTCAACATCTCCCCTTGGGGTGTGTCTTTACTGCAGTCCAAGGTGTGATTGCAACCCAGGTAGATATACTCATGCTAGCATTGCTAAAAGTAGCAGTGAGGATGTGTCAGAAATGCCAGTAGGTACCCAGAATTCTTTTTCGAGTGGAGTCCCTGTTGGTGCTCGACTTTAGGTGATTGTGCGCCCTGCGACTCTAGTCAGAGAATTTCGACAGCACTACCTGGCTGAGACACACATGTGCTCTCCTTGCCTCACACCTGCAGCGGCAATTAACTAGTGATATGTGGCTCTTCCCCCACCCCCGTTCCTTCTCAATCTCCCATGGTCTGAGTCCGAGCTCCAGCAGCGTGTGCACTCGCTTTATATCAGATTTAGTTTAGTCAGGTAGTTTAGTGCAGTTAGATGAGTTGGTTTAGAACCTTTTATTTCTTTTTCTCCCGATTCAAAAAAAAATCAACAACTTTTTTTCCTTTAGTCCCCTTGAGGGACATTAATTTTCCTCAGAATGCCAGGGTCACTTGGCTTTAAACGCTGCCTCTTCCTGTTGTGAGGCAATTCTGCTTTCTGACAGACACTTGCAATGTGTTCGGTGCCTGGGAGAAACTCATGTGCCCCAGAAGTCCACCTATTGCCAGTCCACAATCTTAAGACATGGACTAGGAAAGTGAGGGACCTTAAACTGAAATTTAGCCTATTGGAGAAATCACTCAGGCCCGAGCTAGCAAACTTTTCCTGCCGCCCTATCACCATAGGTGGCTTCCGACAGACCCTCTGTCTCCTAAAGTACTTGGAAAGAGGAGAACTAACACAAACCCTACCCAGACCACGTCAAAGAAGGCACATTCCCTGCTTCTGTCCACTAGATCGCTACCAATCACCTCGTAGCGTAGTACCTTTGAGTCAGCAGGGACCTCCGGTACCCAGGGCCGCCCGCGGGGGGCAAGTGGGGCAATTTGCCCCAGGCCCCACAGGGGCCCCGCGAGCCGCTCCGGGTTTTCGGCGGCACTTCCGCGGTGGGTCCTTCACTCATTCGAGGTCTTCAGCGGCGGGTCCTTCCGTGCAGCGCAAGGCTCGGAGCAAGTGAAAGACCCGCCGCTGAAGTGCTGCCGAAGCCTCAGCGCGCCGCCCAGTGAGTACAAGCGCCGCAAGTGGCGGGTGGGGAGAGCCGCAATCGGTTGCACGTAGGCTGCTCTACCACCGCCGCTTCATTCTTTGGCAGCAATTCCGTGGCGGGTCCTTCCTTCCACGAGGGACCCGCTGCTGAGTTGCTGCCGAACACCCGGCCCTGCCCCAGGCCCCCTGAATCCTCTGGGTGGCCCTCCCGGTACCGGTGGTACCGTCACAGCTGCAAACCCTAAGAGGGCAGGCTCTAAGAAGGGCAGGCAGAAGGCCGCCTCCTCTACCTCGGCAACAGCATTACTGGAAAAGTGCTCTGTATGGAGCGACTCTGCAGTATAAAAGGCAACAGCACCACCTGCTGGCCATATATTGAATAGCACAGACACTGCACCACACATTGCCACACCGTCCTTGGCACACTGTCTGTCAGCTCCTTTCCTACTGGTACCACAAGGTCCCCTAGTATCACAGCAGTTCTCTTTATCACCTTTCACACAAGTACCTCAAATGGTACCACAGCCTCAACAGTTTCTTGCTCTGAAGGACCTGAAAATTGCCCCGGTACCGGAATCACCTCTCCTCAGTTCCGATACTGCTTTGGTACTTTCACTACTGCTCACTCTGCCAACTAGAGCTGCTTCTCCTTTCTCTAGTGAGGAGGATGTAGATGAGGAAGGGGGAGGCTTTCTCCTCCCAACACTCTTCACGTATGCAAGCAGAGTTCAGTCCGCACATCAGGAGTGTTCTAAGCCTCCACCAGGGTCTGAATTGCATGGGTCGTATGGTCACCCCTTGGGGCCCCCACCTATGCCCTTACCACCTCAATGGGCATTCTGGGACCCAGGGGCAGCTTATAGACAGTGTTACCCAAACCCCTAAGTGGGCCTGCAGAGGTACATAGGCACTCTTCACCAAGCTCCACGGTGCCACCAGCTGCCCCTCCCGAACAGAGCCTTGAGGAGACAGAAGAAGTTTTAGCTCAGGAGGCAGCTCCTGCCACCTGCACTTCATTCTCACCAGATAAGACTGTTATGCCCCTTATGCCTATTGCTGGAGATGATTTCAGGAATTTCCAGGAGCTCTTCAAAAGAATAGCGACGATGCTCCAGATAACCCTAGAGGAGGTCTGAGTCACATCACGAGCTCTTGGACATACTCCACATGTCCACCTCCTTCAAGATTGCCCTTTTGATTAACTCAGCAATCATGGAACCCACCACAAATATCTGGCAGATTGTTGCTACCATCCCAGCCACATGTAAGAGAGTGGACAAAAAATATTACATCCCTTCAAAAGGGATGGAATTTCTATTCATACACCCTCAGACCAATTCATTGGCAATCAATGCAGTTAATGAGTGGGGCAAAGAGCATTACTCTAGAACCACCCCTTATGATAAAGAGTGGAAAAGTCTGGACTTGCTTGGTCACAAGGCATATTCATCAGCGACACCACTTCTGGATTGCCAATTATGAAGCCCTATGGCAAAGTATGAACATATAAACGATTCCAAATTTTCTGACTTTATTGACTACATACTAGACAACAAAAGAGAGCAGTTTACATCGTTCATTTCTGAGAGCCACCTCTTAGCTCGAACTGCCCTCCAAGCCTCTTTTGGACTCTGCTGACACAGCAGCAAGGACCATCACCACCACCAAAGTAATGCACCAAGCCTCTTGACTTCATCTGTCACCCTTCCCTAGGAAGGTCCAAGTCTCTGTAGAGAACCTTCTGTTCAAGAGTCCAAAACAGTTTGCCGCCAAGACCGACAAGTTGCTCCATTTGTTGAAAGACTTGAGGGCCATGATCAGGTCTCTTGGCGTCTGTACAGCTGCAACAAAACGCAAACAAGGCAGGTATTATACATCACAGTGCCCCAGACAGGGCCCATGCACACAGCAACTGAGACAATACAATAACCAGAGGCACAGACAGAGACTATCCAGACGCAGACTAAGCTTCTCCTAAACCACCACAGATTAACAATCAACCTCTAAACAGCAGATTTGAAGGTTTGGTCAAGGGCTTACCAGACCTCCCCCAACTTTTGCTGCCAACGCTACCTCCCATCAACGATCCCTTTATCAATTGTCTAACACCATTCTATCCAAACTGGTGAACCATCACCTCCAGCAGATGTGTACTGGAAATCATCAAGACTGGCTATGCCATCCAGTTCCTTTTCATCTCTTCTACCCACCCTGCCTCCCCATCCTTCTTCAGGGACCCCTATTATGAGCCCCTCCTGAGACAGGAAGTGGAGCATCTCCTACAAATAGGCGTGGTAGAGCCAGTTTTGGTACATCACAGAGGGAAGGGCTTCTATTCCCATTACTTTTTAACCTGAAAGAAGTCTGAATGATGGAGACCCATCGTCAACCTCAGGAAGCTAAATAAATTAGTCAGAACATAACGATTCAGGATGGTTACGTTAGCTACAATCATCCCAGCACTGGAGCAAGGGGATTGGTTTGCAAGATGCATATTTTTACATTACTATACGCCCTACACACAGGAAATTTCTTTGGTTCATACTGGGACAGGACCATTTCCAATATACAGTACTATCCTTTGGCCTCTCCATGGCTCTCTGGGCATTTTCCAAAGTCCTTGCTATGGCAGCAACTCACCTTCGCAAGCACAGGGTCATGATATACCGCTACTTAGATGACTGTCTAATCAAGACTCACACTTGAGCAGAAGCCGTTGCAGCCACGCACCAGACAATGTTGCTCTTCACCAGTCTCGGTCTACAAATAAATGTTCAAAAGTCCACATTAATGCCAGTCCAGAAACTGGACTTTATCATCGTGCACCTAATTTCTCTATAAACACCTGCATCATTACCTTTTCAGAGATTCGCCACTCTAACGAATCTCATCAATACCTCATTGCACAGCCCAAGGATATTTGCCAGGACCGGTCTTCAGCTACTAGGTCACATGGTGGCGACCACATACGTGGTGAAACATGCCAGGCTGCACATGCACTGCTTGCAGAGTTGACTCAAGGCAGTGTTCACGGCACACAAACACAATTTGAATAAAATTCTGAGTATGCCAATGAAGGTTAAGGACTCGCTACAACGGTGGACTCACCCGCACAACATCTACACAGGTGTCCCTTTCCTTCAGCCTCCTCTCGAATTGATAATCACAATGCATGCCTCTCTACTGAGGTGGGGGTGCCCACCGACACAAGCTCTCAGTACAGAGAAGATGGTCTCCTTCCAAATCAACAGTCCACATGAATGTACTGGAATTATGCGCAGTTCACAATGCCTGTGCACACTCCATGCCGCTGATCAAAGACAAAAACAGACAGATCATGACGGACAATGTAACCTGCATGTTCCACATAAAGGGGGAGGAGGGAGATCCCACTTCCTATGTACGGAGGCCATAAAATTCTGGACATGGTGCATACAACACAATGTCACCATATCAACCACCTCCCTGCCTTGGTCTCAGAATATCATGGCGACACAATAAGTTGAAGGTTCTCGAATGACCACAAGTGGGAAATCAACACCTGCATGATCCAGTCATATTTCAGCTATGGGAGTTCCCCGCAATAGACCTGTTTGCCACAAAAAAACAAACAACCAATGTCCAGCTTTTTCCTCCAGAGTGGGACTGGGATCAGGATCCAGCGGCAACGCATTTTTCATTTCATGGCATGCACCCGTCCTGTATGCTTTTCCTCTTGCCCCATTGCTGTCCAGGGTCCTGCACAAGATCAGAATCAATCAACCCAAAGTCATCCTGATAGCACCAGCATGGCCCAGACAAACCTGCTACCCATACCTGAAACAGATGTCATCCTGCCCCCCCTCGCCACATCTCTTCCTACTTCTTCCAAATGTCCTCTCTCAGGACACGGATCAGACTCTGCATCCAAACCTGGGGTCGCTCCATCTCACAGCCTGGCTCATCAATGATTCCAGGGCGAGGAGATAACTTGTTCTGAGGACATTAAAGACAACTGGCTAAACAGCAGAAGGCCCACTACACAGGCTCCTTACCTCCACAAACAGAAGAGATTCCACATGTGATGCCTAAATAAACAAATCAGCACCACCACCTCTACCATACCAGTGGTCCTGGAATACATGCTCTACCTTAAGAAAGCCGGCCTTTTAATGATTTCTCTGCAGGTGCATCTGGCAGCCATTACAACATTCCATGACAAAGTGTACGGCGTTTCAGTCTTTGCTCATCCAATTACCAAAAGGTTCCTCCAGGGAGTATGCAACCTCTATCCAGAGCTCCAGTGTACCCACAGGACCTGACTTTAGTGCTTCGATCTCTCACAATTGCCCCATTCGAACCTTTGGCCATGCGTTCTCTTCTACGTCTTTCCTTGAAGGTAGCCTTCCTAGTCGCCATCATGTCTGTGGGATGTGGGAGAAACTGGTGCTCTTATGTATAGACCCCCCTATATAGTTTTTTCCAAAAACAAGGTCAGTGGCCTCACCGCAAATTTATGCTGAAAGTCCCTTCTTCCTTCCACATCAATCAACCTATCCATCTTCCCATGTTCTTCCCTAAACCTCACAAGGACAGGCAAGAAGTAATTTTCCATGCTCTGGACATCAGAAGGGCACTAGTCCTTTATCTTGAATGGATCAAATTGTTCAGGAAAACTCCTAGATTGTTCCTCTCCACCGTGGACCGCTCCAAAGACAAACCCGTCTCTAAGCACAGACTTTCAGATGGATTTCAGATTGCATTCAGCTCTGTTACCAACAACATGACCTATAACCCCCCTCATGTGTTAGAACACACTCCATGTTGTCTTATCGTCCATTCAGACCTAATTCTGAAGCCCCTCCTTTCCGCGAGGGGCACTGCTCTACAGTCACCTAAAATGCAGCACCCACAGGGACTCCACTCAGGAGGTGGAGGGGGGGAGGATTGCTCACATGGTGCAGTAACTGAGGTTATTCCAGATGTGAGTCTCTGTAGGTGCTCCACTACCCTCCCCTATACTTCAGAGTTGTAAGTCGTCTGCGACAGAGAAAGAACTGGATGGAGGTGGGGAAGCTGCACAGCACTAGGGATAATTGCCATTGCAGGCGTGAGACAGGGAAAGCGTATGGGCGCAGGTACTGCTGTTGAAATTCTTCACCTATAGGTTCAGGGCACACAATCACCTAAAGTGGAGCACCCACAGGGACTCACATCTTGAAGAACCTCAGTTACTGCACAAGGTGAGTAACCTTCTCTTCCAGGTGGGGCAATGAAACCCATACTACTGCCTCTACACTGTTACTTTTAGCAATACTAGTCTCAGGTAAAGCTCACATGAGTATGTATGAACTACAATCACATACCCTCACCTTTCCATAACCAAGTGTTACATATTTATCTTTCTTAAACTTTCCTTCTAACTCTTTCCAGCACCATGATTGTTTTATTGCTCTCTTCTAAACTCCCTCCTGTTCTGGACACTTAAATATATGGAGATATAGATATCTCATAGAACTGGAAGGGACTCTGAAAGGTCATTGAATCCCACCCTCTGCCTTCACTAGTAGGACCAAGTACTGATTTTGCCCCAGATCCCTAAGTGGCCCCCTCAAGGATTGAACTCATAACCCTGGGTTTAGCAGGCCAGTGTTCAAACCACTGAGCTATCCCTCCCCCCAAAAAGATGATTGACTAACTGAACACTTAATTCCTGCTTTGTTTATACCAGACCCATATAGAAAGGGTCTATTTCTTCCCTCTCCCGTGAATTGTGCCTTTGTTTATTCAGCCCAAAATTGCACTGCCCTCTTTTATTGCAGTTGGCTCTGAATAACAAAATCCTTTGCACCCTAAGGGCTTGTCTACATGAGAAGGTTGCACTGGTTTAATTTAAGGTATGAATGTAAACTGATTTAATTAAAACTGGTGCAGACCTCTATGTGGACACTCTTATTTCAGTTTTGAAGTGTTCAGTTTAGTTTAAGTTGATTTGGCATCAGTTTAACCTAAACTGAAATAAATCACTCTTAAAGTATAATAAAGTTGTCTACACAGGGATTTGCACCAGTTTTAACTAAATCATTTTAAGAATGTTCAGTGCCTATGCTGTTAGCTTACGGACCATTCTTCAAAGTAACAACTTTCCTGACATTAAAGCTTTATGAAAAAGAATTGTTCATTTAAGAATTGTTTCTCTTTGAAGAGAATGAGGCCCCTGAATCATCAATGAATTTGTACCAGTGAATCAGCATGCAAGGTCATCATGTTTTGCTCCAATATGGGAAAGTGTATCCATCCAGTTTTGGGTCCTCTTTCCCAGCCTCCTCTTTCTGCAGCAGAATGAAATTGATTTGATTCTTGCTGGTATCCCTGGTTTCCAGGCTGTCAGCAGAATTAAATGGCAGCAGTAAAAGCTGACACTCTAGTTAGTTTTCATTTAGCTGCACTATAGGAAAGCTATGAGAAGATAGAGCTAATTGTCAGCAGTCTTAGGAAGACAGCACTGTGTCTGCTAACATTTGGTTCACATTCAGGAGATTATCTTTGTAACCATGGAGGATGAAGAAATGTAAGTTCTAAAAATGAAAATGAAAGTTTAGGTTCTGCAGAAGTTAATATTATTGGTTCCTCCACTCTCCAGTGGCAAGTAGGTGATTAGACTTTTACAAGTCCTGGCCAAGTCAAAGTACTGTATACTATTGGCATAGTGATTCTCTGTAAAATGCATGGTGAAGTTTTGCAAAAACAGAATGAGTTTCAATGTAGACAATTACATCAAGCACTGAAATACTGAAGAGCTATCTGAGCCAGAAGAAAAGCAGTATTTCTGATTTTGCTCAATCCTTTTCATTTATTAACTGGGGAGAAACAGGTTTACTGAACTTTTTAATCTCTTTTCAAGGAAGAGACCATTTCAGGTTTGAAGGATCTCATTTCTGAGATGGAGCAATCATCAAAGTAAGTCTCAGATTCCAATTACAGCATCATAGTCTGACTACTATAAAATCCGTGAAAATATTGCATTGTTAGCCTAGTGTGGCAAATGCTATTATGGTGGGTCCCATGCTTTTTCTTTGCATGATGGGTCAGGGCGCCACCTCTTGCCTCTATTCTTGGGTGTCGATGGTTCCACTAGTGCCCTGATGGGGGAGGAGGGAAGGGACTCGGGCCCACCCTCTACTCCGGGTCCCAGCCCAAGGGCCCTATGGACAGTGACTAAGCACTTGAAGCTATAATTCTTTCTCCTGGGCTAGCTCCTGTACTTTCCCCTTCAGCTTCTCAGACTTCCCGACTTCTCTCCCCTTGGGTAAGGTTTCTCTCGGTCCTCTGCGCCTGGGGAATTCCCCTGCTCTGCTTGAGCAGGGTTTCTCTTCCCCTGGTGCTCTGATCCTCTGGTCAACAACAGTACTCCTTCAAACTACAGTCAGCTCTTCCCCTCTCTCATCTGACTGAAGCAGGGGTTTTTATTAGGCTTCTGGCAGGGTCTTATTTGGCTCCAGATGCTCTAATTAACCTGTAGTAACCTCTCCTCAGTCCATAGGCACCAACTTTTCCCGGCGCTGGTGGGTGCTCGAGCCACTGCCTGACTCCATCCCCACCCCTGCCCTGCCCCCATTCCAACCTATTCCCCAAAGTCTCTGCCCCCTCCCTGCCCTGTTGGACTCCTTCCTGAAATCCCTGCCCTGGCCTTGCCTCTTCCCCGCCTCTTCCCCTGAGCGCTCTGCATTCCTGCTCCTTCCCTCCCTCCCAGTGCTTGCCGTGTGAAACAGTTGTTTCTCGGCAGCAAGCACTTGGAGCTAGGGGGAGAAGCAGGGATGCGGCACGCTCAGGGGAGGAGGTGCAGGTGAGCTAGGGTGGGGAATTTTTCCCTGTGGGTGCTTCAGCCCCGGAGCACCCACGGAGTTGGCACCTATGCCTCAGTACACAGGAATTAAGGCTCTGATCATCCTGGGACCTCCCATCTATCACTGTCCTGTTGCCTTCTGGCCCAGTTGTATGACATACCCTCCTCCCCAGCTCAACACCACGGTTTTGGGCTACTCAGGATGAGAGGCAATGCTGTCACAAAAGGCCATCAGTGTTGCTGTGTTGGCTTTCAGGCCTATGCTTTACCTGGAAATGGAAGGGTTGCAGGGATAGGAACCATCTAGTCACTCTTGCATTCTTCTCCTTGTTTTTGTGCATCCACTGGAGCGGGGCGTGGTGCGTCACTTGGGTGAACCGCCGCCTCAGTAGGTAGTATCAGAGAGTCTTCATAGCTCATTTAACCGCCAGACATTCCTTTACGACGATGGCTTACTGTTGCTCCCTGGGGAGGAGTTTCTGGCTGGGGTGCAGGATTGGGTGCTCATCCTCCGCACCATCTGTGAAAGGATGGCCCCTAGCTCTACATCCAAGGCATCCATCTGTAGGAGGAATTCCTTCTCGAAGTCTGGGGCTATGAGCACTGGATGACTGTAAAGGGTCATCCTTAAAATCTGTGAATGCTTCTTCTGCCACATCAGTCCACTTTACAATATCTGGGCCATGAGCTTTTATCAGGTCCATCAATGGCCAGGCTCTTGTGGCAAAGTGAGGGATGAATCTGCGATAGTACCCTCCATCCCTAAAAATGCTCTGACTTGCTTTTTGAAGACAAGTCAGGGCCAACCGTGTATTGCCTCTACTTTGTTCCATTGGGGTTTCAACAAGCCCCTTCCTACTACGTACCCGAGGTATCTGACTCGGCTAGCCCCACCACACTGTTGGGAGGGTTGGCAGTGAGGCTGATCTGTCTAAGGGCATCTAGCACTGCTTCTAATTTTCCGAAGTGCGTCTCTCAGTCAGGGCTATGGATGACTATGTCATCCAAATAGGCAGCGGCATACTTGGCGTGGGGTCGTAGTAATTTGTCCATTAGTCTTTGGAATGTTGTGGGGGCCCGTGGAGTCTGAAAGGGAGGGCGGTGTATTGGAAGAGGTTGTCAACTAGAGAGAAAGTGTTTTTCTTGGCATCCTCGGGCAGGGGGATTTGCCAGTAGCCTTTCTTCAGGTCCTTCTGCTCTTTGGCTCTGTTGTATCACACTAGCCACTGAAATCAAAATGTGTTAACAAATAAATTATTTGTAGTTTACTACCTTATTAAATGTGACTTTCTATTTTATAACTGTTTTTGTTTAATGTTTATTTGTGAACTCATTCACTCCTTGGAAATATATCGCTCTTGTTAGGCTAATTATTATTGTTATATTGCAATATTTATTACATCCTGTCTTATATGCTGCATAGACAGTCTACTGAAGCTCTATGCGTCTGTGAGGAGGATATCACCAGATTGCGTCAACAACTGGATGAAACGAATGATGAACTTGCTCAGACTGGCAGGGACAGAGAATCATTAGCTCAGGAGAATGACAGGTTGCAGGAGCAACTTCATAGAGTTAAGAAGGAAAATCAGGTATATCTATGTACAGAAACCTAGGCTGAAAGGTAAAATTGCATATTTCCCAAAGTGTTGCATGTAATTTCTGTGCTATTACATGCAAAAGAAGTAAACTCAGATCTGCTGATTGGTTTCTAATCTCAGCTCTGTCCTGTCTGTCCTGTTTTCTCCTACACCTCATCTGCAAATGGTGTGAAATAAGTTTCTAGGTCAGGGATTCTCAATTTTTTTCATAGGGTGGATCACAGAGAGGTAACTTGAGGAGCCACTACACCAATTGCTTACATGGAAAAGTAATTTAAGAATGTATTTGGTATTTTAGTTGTCTTTTAGGTGACAAATGTTTTGTCCTTTCAAAAATAAGTATTACACTATCCTCTTTCTTTCTTTCCCTCCCAAGTGTTCTGTTCCTTTATCTCCTCTTCTTTCTTGCACATGCTTCTCTCATGTATGGTTATCTTCTCCCCTGTTGTCCTCTTCGCTCTGCAGATGCTTTTCTGCAACTTGGTTCACTGTTCTGGGCATGTTGCCCAGTCACTTGGTGTTCTCTTTTCTCTCATATCTTGAACGTTTTATTCTTTTCTCTTGTTTACATTCTTTTTTTTATTTACAGTATTTATATCCCTAGGAAGAGAGCCCAACCTATGTGCATGTCTGTTTCTCCAGGAAGCTCAGTTATCCTCCTCTTCATCATCATTTTGTTCCTCTGCCTCCATCCGTTCTTCTTCTTCTTCATCATCATTCTCTTCCTCCTCCCTGCTTTTGTCTTGTTCCTCAAAGTCTGCCGCCTTGTTTTTGTCTTTCCTTGCTTCTTTCTTGCCTTTTTGCTCATGCCTGTAAACTTCCAATGATTCCTTTAAAGGGGCTATGAATCTCTGGAACTCCATTTCCTCCATGGCTGAGAAGACATCTCCAGCATTCAGTGTTTTCCTCTTCCCCTTCACTGCAAAGTTATTTTTGCTTGTGCTAGATAGCTTTGATAGATAGGAGCTGAAGGAGGCTCCTGTTTCCTCTTCTCTTCTTAAGTAGCAGTGGTTTAACGTAGGCCTAATCTGCCCACGGGAGAAATTGCATCGATTTAAATATATTTCCAAATTGATTTTGTTAAATTAGTGCAACCCCTCCTTCTGTGGACATTCTTAAACAGCTGTGTTATTAGTGTTATTAATAGGTGTAATTTCTATGTGTAGACCAACTGACAGCAAAGCTTGCTGCTACTTTTACTTTTACAAGGCTCCAAGTTTTTCTTTGCAGTGATTAGTCAGGATGCCTGTGGAAGCAGTTGAAAGTAAGGAAGAAAGCCATCATTGTGTAATCGGTTAACTTTTATTGGACCAGCAGGAAGTGCTTTGTAGCTTTAATCATTTTGCTCTTGCCCTATGGAACAGTTTCATCCTGGACTGTGTCTCACAAATAAATCAAAACCTTTTAAAATCCTATCAAAGAGCTGACCTCTTTTCCCCTCCCTTTTTGCTGAAGAGCTTTAGCACCAGTTACCTCTGCACCCTTTTATAAATCATTGTTTTTGTCTAACATTAGCCAGCTGTTTTTTTCAGAATATTGTTTTGTAACAGATTCAAATGTCCTCTTACAACTTTTTATAAAAGTTAATCTGAAGATTAACTAGAAGTCTAATCATCATGTTAATATTTTTCTGTGTGTTTGCACAGCTGAAATGTTTGTTTATAATTTTTTGCAACTTTTAATCATAAAAAAAACTATGCATCAAAGCAGTATTCACTATTTACCTGCTAGTAAAATGGAATAAGAAACTAAAGGCATAAAGAGTCTTAACCGTGTGGAAAAACTGTATCTTTCTTCACAGATTCTACACCAAAAACTTGCGAAGTGTCAGAATGAGCTTGATGATATGAAGTTGAAAGCGCAGGATTCAAGCTCAGATATTGCCAGATTGAGGAGCACATTGAAATCTATAGTAAGTGTTTGTATGTAGGTGAGACAGATAGAAGAAGCTACACAGGTAACAAAAGCTGAGTTGCAGTTTTACTTCTTTTGCATTAGGCAAGCAAGGAAGAAGTGTACTTTACTGTTTTTTGTGGTTCAGGTTTTTTTAAAGTTTATAACATGGGGTACTATATGATGCAGGGACTGGGTGTCTTGTATCTCCAGGTCATTGGTTTAATACCAGATTGGATCAATAGTGACTGAAATGTAGCATCTAATCACTGTCCAGGGACTTTTGTGAATGCTTCAACTCAATCACCTGTGTGTCTCCATTGTTTTGGGGAGTGCTGTACACAACAGAATGGGCACACAACTCCCATTAGTAATAGTGCTGACACTAGTCCATGAAGTGATAACAATTCACCCCATTTTTTTCTCACTATGAACTATTCCAAGCATATTTCAATAATATCTATAAATGTTAAAACTTGTAACTTAATGGTATTTCTAGGATTTAGTATACTGAGTTGAAAATCATTTATCTGCAGGAATAGGGAATTATTCCAATCATTTGTGTCTGTCCAGGAATTTTTAATTTAAAACATGAATGAAGCATATCACTGTATTGAAGAAATTCATTTTTATCTTTTAACTTAAAAATGCAGCTAATGGATAGATGTAAGCAGATACAAAACATTCTGCCTCTTGAGAAATCTGTTATTTGATATCTTGGCTGAAAGGGCACTCTTTGTGTCATCCCTGTAGATACTATGCTTCCTATATTTATTTTGTCCTACTTAATGCAGAAGATCAGTTTAAAAAATCAGATCCTGTATTTTAGGAGAGAGAGAACTGTGAACTTTCAGAGAACTACCACAGAGCCAATGAACAGGCAGAAAGCTGGGAAACAAAATTCCACCAAGCGGAAGGAGATTGCAGCTCTGTCCGATTGATGCTCCTCAATACAGAGTCTGAGAGCCGCAGGCTGAAAGAAAGAATGGAATCCCTTGAAATAGAGATTGAGCAAGTAAGGTGGCACAGTATCTTAAAAAATCACCCTAATCTAAACAATGCCTGGCAATATCTTAACTCTGCAATTGTTTAAAGATTTGGTATAATACCTACTTCTACTGCAAAGACAGGTGGGATAAAAGACACAATTTTATGAAGAATCCTGGACTGTGTTGTATCTTGTAGTAGCATGGGTTGGAATTCTGTTAGCCACTGATTTAGGAGGCTGTTGATGGAATTTAGATTCCTAAGTGCCTAATTCCTATTTGAAAATGAGTTTTAGGTTCCTGAATCAGTTAGGAGTTGCAATGCTGAGTGTAGCAACATCTAAATACGTTTAACAATGTGGGACCAAATGTTTGGGTGATCCAGTAAAACTGGGACAAAATCTCAGTTCCACTAGAACCGGCCAGGACACTGGCACTGCCTCCTCAGATTGGGACATACCCATGGGTGGCAGCTCGCATAGGCTGGGGGAGGCTGTGCTTCCCCAAACAGCCAGGTGTGGCCCCACCCTGCTGCTCCCTTTGTGCAGTGGCTCCAGTCCTCCTCCAGCCCCCCAGTGCTCCGGATGGGGAGGCTGTGACAGCGCGCTGCCTGCCCTCCCACACTCTGGGACTAAGGGGACTGGGCTGCCCATCCTCCCAAGCTGGGGAGCCTGTGGCCATGTGCCTTGCTGGTGCTAGGGAGCAAGCCTGGGGCAGGACTGGGCCATTGGCTGCACTGAGGGGGACCCTCTGGACTCTGGGAGTGGAAGGGGCAGGGCCTCAGGCGGGCGGAAGGGGCGAGGCTGAGAGCTAGCCTCCCTGAGCCAGCGGTTCACGCACTGCCCATGGACATATCTGGTAAACCAGGATGTGCTTGCCCTAAACAAGGATGTTAGTGAGAAGACCTGTGGCTGTTATCTTGGGAATGCTTCTTTGGTGTGATTTTTTTTTTGGTCACTTCCATAGGAGTGTCTCATTTTACAAGTGACAGCAATGTAAGTATTACTCACAATATCTGAATAGTCATTGATTATTTTTTTTCCTTTTCAGTCTGTTTTCTATACATAGAAAGACGGGATTTATTTTATTGTTCAGATAAGTGATTCTATTATGAAACTGAATGTAGGGCTGAAAGCAGAATTTTGAAGATATCCACTCCACAAATAGGGATTCCAAGTTGTCAGTGACAACTTTAGGATCAGAAACAAAATTGTTTTTTTTTTAGTTATTCGATACAAGGGGTGTGAAAAGTTTATTTTAAAACTTGCTCTAGAATCTTTCAGGAATTCTGACATTTTACAAAAGAATGTGCATTTTTTTTTCATTTTTCATAAGAAGTTTCTCAAAAACAGTATGGATTGTTTTCTAATCAGATCAGGTTTTTGGATAGTGTTAAATAATTTTCAGTACAAATTGTTACTTAACTTAGACCATTTGTTTTGGCAGCACTTAACAACAGAAAAAGCCTACAAGTCACAGATTTCTACCATAAACAAGTCTCTTATGAAAATGGAAGAGGAGCTTCAGAATGTGCATTTGGAGAAAGTCTCCATTCTTGCAGATCTCACCTCTACACAAGAGCTTTGTATTAAATTAGACTCTAGCAAAGAGCTACTAAATCGGCAACTAAACTCTACAGCACAAGAAGTAGAAAGGGTATGTAAAATATGTACTGGAAGAGCAGTTTATTTGTGAAAATTACATTTCAGTTTATAAGAGAGAGAATTTTTTTTGGTGCCTTGGGTCTAAATTTTCAAAAGGACTGGTGATGACTTGAAACATGTCCAAAGGTTTTCAGAGGGAGGATACTCTGAAAATACAATACTTTGTGAAAATCAGATCCCTTTGAGGTGTCTTAAATTGGACACCTCAGAAATTGAGGCAGCTACAATCACTAGTCACTTATGATAATGTGAGCCTTGGATTTTAAATCTGTACACCTGGTGTCATCTTCCTTTGGAGTAGCTGGCTGCTAACACAGAAGTTTCCCAGAAGGAATGTTGAGATGCCCAAACTTGACTCTTGTAGGATGTAGAGTATAGGCTGTCTTGCCCAGTAGGTTATTTAGTATGCTTGATAATTATATATGTTTCTGTTGGCCTTGATTTTTCACAAGCATTGTGAAGTTAAAGTTGGTGATAGACAAACTTCAAAAGCTTCAGTTTGGATAAGCTCTGAAGAATATGGACACTTATTCATACTACTCAAATATTTTCGGTATAATTCCTCCTCTGTGTCATTCCCTGTTTCCACCTTTCTTTATTTTTGTTTTTATCCCTCCTCCCAACACCACTAAATCATTCCTCTTTTCCTTCCTGACTTCCAGCATTCTCCTTTATCTTTCTTCTCCTCCATAACAGACCAGCTACCTTTTGAAGATAACATTGTGAGGTCTGGTAGTTTCTTTGCTGGACTATAGGTCAATAGTTCTAGTCAAATCTTGCATGTTCTGCAGGCTTTTCATATCATAAGTGTGGAGTACATTCTGAGATGCTTCTGATGGGGATGCTTGCTTTCTTTCTGTCTGTCTATCTGTGAGGGTAGGTAGCACAACTGCAAATTTATATCTAAGTTTGATATCCAGCACATTGTCATAGCAGAGAGCTGGGTGAATGTCCTTCAGGCCCCCGCAAAAGAACAAAGTGGACACTCAGATATGATGTGCAGGAGAAACCTTATACTGTATGACGGGAGTAGTCAATTATTTCTGGTCAAGGTCCAAACTCCAGAGAAAATAATAATATTTAAAAAGATAATGATAATAAGTAAATAAAAAGATTTTGGGGTCTGTTCAAAAGCATCTGGCAGTCTAGATTAGTAGATCCCTATGAAGATACAAAATTTGTATCAGCATCCAATCCACAATTCACAAAAATGGTCTGTGGATATAATGCGGATAGCTGCGGATTTGCAGGACTCTACGGATTAGGCCTGTGGTCTGCCTACTGACTATCCGCTCTATATTAGGTCTTACTGAAGCTGTCTGAGATGTAATGTGAGATTACCAGACTTGCTGGATCCTTCCATGAGCTCATCAAGTAGGAGGGCTGTTAGTGATTGTGGGGAGAGAGAAAAGTTCCAGAAAAGAAGGAAGCAACTTGAATGTATATTAGATTCTGAGAAGTGTTTTTGGAGGAAGGACAGAAGTTGGGAAACTGTCTGTAGCTTTGCACACTGTTTAACATACACATTACACAAAGCTATGTGTACTCTGCCACACGGGCCCCTACTTTCTATAGCATTCCATTGCAAAAATCAGCAGCAAATTGGAAATTCTATGGCAGCATGAAGTATATTCAAAATTGGAAATTTGTGTGAATTAAAGTGATCATGAATAATACTGTTACTACAGTATTGCTCATATTACAGTATGCCTTATACCATTTATTTCATATTAAGTTTATGCTGTTTCCAAACGTTCAGTTTTCAGTGTGCTGCAGATTTTTGTATTGACCTATATAGAACTGCATTGGAAAAGTTATTGAGGGGAGAGGGAACTGGAGTTTTTGACTGTTGGGTAGTAGAAAGTTGGACATTTGAGACCTGGAAAGGTTTCAGCAGCCATCCTAATTTTAAATTAATACAGTTTATTAAAGAATGGTCAACAAGCTAAATGGGTATAAATGGAAAACCTGTAAATCTTTGTCTTTCAGCTGCAGACTGAATGGGAGTCTTCTCGTTCTGAAGTAGAACTCCTGAGGAAACAACTAGCTAATGAAAGAATCTCTATGAAAAACCTGGAATCTTTGCTGGTGTCCAACCGAGAGAAAGAATTTCAGTCTCAGATAGCCAAACAAGAAAAGGAATCTGAAATTCAGCTTCTTAAAGAGCAGCTTTCTCTGGCTGAGAATAAACTGTGAGTAAATGACCAAGAGATAAAACTATTTGATTATCTGAGCAGAAGTGATTTTTGTCTCTCTTCGGGAGTTATATACATCTATTGGTTATTTACTTGTATTTTTGAGCAGTTAGAGCACCTGAATAACTTCTTAAAAATGGAAGAAGTCCAAGAGCTGATGCCTGCTTTTGATTCAGCAGCTGTACCATACAATATGTTTCCCCTTTAGATTTTTATTTAACTCCTTTGAAAAACTGTTTATGTGAACTGCACTCTAATGCTGCCCTTGATAACTAATCAGTTGTGTATATTGATATATTTGGAAGGTTATAATCACCCCTTTTTTCTGAATCAAATGACAGTTTTATGTACTTTACAGTGCTATCCAGAGTCGAGATTTTGCTCAGCTCAGAAATACAACAACTCAGCTAGAGTCTGAGCTAGATATCACCAAAAGGCAGCTGGGGACAGAGCGCTTTGAAAGGCAAGTGTATGTTTTTGTACTACTCCTAATTCCCCATATTATTTCAGATGAAGTATAATATAGTAGTTAGACTAATTTAGTTAGACCAATTGAGAAGAAAGATGGCCAAGTATTTAAGGTAATACTCTGGGATATGGATTCAATGCTTGTGTACTGCCACAGTGTAATTTAATTTAATTTAATTTAATTTAATTTAATTAATTAATTAAAGGCAGTCAAATCAAGGTCTGTGTTTATTTTGATACTGAGGCCACAGAAAAATCTGCAAAAATTTAATTTAAAATCTGGAAAATGTTAGTTGAAAAACTGTTACCCGTAATGCTCCTATAGATGTGTAAAATAGATCAGATTGTAACACTTGTATCCTAATGGATCAATACCAGTACTTTTCAAACAAAACAACCTCCTAACAGTTCTCAGTTGCTTTCCTTCAATGCCCTCCCCACCTTTACTTTGGAAGTGCTAGCTAACCTGAGTAAAGATAGTCGAAAGGAGAAGAAAGAGAGAAAGAGGAAAAAGGAGGGCGGAGGAGAGGAGGGCTAGAGAAAGAAGAGTAGGAAAGTGAAGAGGAGGAGGAAAGGAGTTAAATGTAATGGGGATATAGAGGGGTTGGGAAGGAATACAAGAAATTCTGAAGTATTTTGAAAAAGATTCACCAGCTTCTCCTATAGAGAAATGTGTGGAAAATAAGAGTTGTCAACCTTTTAATATTATTTTATTTTATCTCTTTATAAAACTGACCATGGGCAATACATTTTCAAAACACTCAGTCACGGGTTAACCTCATTTTTAAATTGAAAACAAAGGGGAACAGAACTGACTTTTATTACTTTTGCTGATACTACAGTAGTAAAACATGTCTTGAATATACCTGTTATCTTTTGATTTGGGAACACGAGCTTGCCACACAAAGAAACTTAGAAACGTCTCAGAAATCCACAGTCCTTGGTTGTGATAAATATCAGTATAGTAATAAAAGGCTTCTGATAAGACACATAGGTTTATTTAAATTCATTTGTGTAAACAATGACAACATATCTAGTTATGCAGTTGTATCATGTGCCTCAGCTATCTGAAACAATATTGATATTCTTGCATAATTTCACTTTCTGAAGTCAGTTTTTGTTGTTCTAGAACAGTGGTGCCTATAATTTTCCTGTCACATCTCCTCCTCTCACCTCAGTAAGGAATCTGTCCACACCTCCCCTCCATACTGCACAACTGGCTCAGCAGAGGAGCTGGGGCTGAAGGTGGAGCTGAGGGCAGAACTGGGGATGGGAAAGGAGCTGGGGCGAGAGGCAGAGCTAGCCTGGGAGTGGAGAGGGAATGAGAGCAGAGCTGGGCTGGAATTGGACAGGGAACAGAGTGGAGCTGGGGATGGAGCTGGGCTGAGCAAAGGGCAGAGTGGAGGTGGAGTGGAGCTGTGGCTGGGGTTGGAGCTGGGCTGGGGTGGAACAAGGGGTGGAGTGAAGCTGCATCTAGGGCCAGAGCTGGGCTGGGGGCAGAGCAGGAAGTGAAGCAAAGTGCAGCTGGTGACAGAGCTGAGTAGAGGCAGAGAGGGGCTGGGTAGTGCTTGCTCCCTGCCCCATGTCAGGACTGGCCTGGGGACCAGTATGCACCCCCCTGAATGTTCCTCCATGCTCTCCTAGGGGGACATGCCCCACAATTTGGGGTCCACTGTTCTAGAAGACATTATAATTTGATAAAATGAGGATAGTATGGTAAACTAGCCCTTAATACAGTTATTCTGAGTTTTCCTAGAGTCCATAATTCTGAACCTGTGCTGTATCAATCAGAATCTTTGCTTTAATAAATCATTTTGTGAACAACATACTTCCAATATCTGTCTAATACTGTTTTATATTGCATTAAGCTACCGGTGTGTTCTGTTCCTTGTGTATCACAGCCAGCATTATATTTTATATCAGGAAATCCTGACTTTTGGCAACAGTAAAGTGAATAGAATAACGTTTGGGCTCTATAATATTTTTCATAAGCCAGACAATTAAGTAAGTATATTGCATTGTCTGTAGGGAACTGGAGCAGCCATTATGTGCTCTGCAATAGCTCTTGCAGAACCCCGAGGAATGCAAGAAAGAGAACATTAGCCAAGAGAGAGATTCGGATTACCCTCACTATTATGGAATTTTTAGCTTTGGTCTGAGGAACCACCAGAGCAATGCAAAAGAATCTTCTGCTTAGTATTTCTTCTAGCAGATAAATATTTCTGATAGTGCAGAACAATTTCTCTTTAGTGCATTGGGTATGTGTCTTAGCCTTGTGCAGATGATGTGGAAAAAGCTGACATACTCCATGCTTTTTTTGCCTCAGTCTTCACAGACAAGGTCAGCTCCCAGACTGCTGTACTGGGCAACATAGTGTGGGGAGGAGGTGAGCAGCCCTCAGTGGTGAAAGAACAGGTTAAGGACTGTTTAGAAAGCTGGACATGCACAAGTCCCTGGGTCCAGATCTAATGCATCCAAGGGTGCTGAGGGAATTGGCTGATGTGATTGCAGAGCCATTGGCCATTATCTTTGAAAATTTATGGCAATCGGGGGAGGTCCTGGATGATTGGGAAAAGGCAAATATAGTGCCCATCTTTAAAAAAGAGAAGAAAGAGAACCCAGGGAACTACAGACCCATCAGCCTCATTTCAGTCCCCGGCAAAATCATGGAGCAGGTCCTCAAGGAATCCATTTTGAAGCACTTAAAGTAGAGGAAGGTGATCAGGAACAGTCAATATGGATTCACCAAGGGCAAGTCATGCCTGACCAACATGATTGCCTTCTCTGATGAGATAACTGTGGATATGGGGAAAACAGTAGATGCGATAGGTCTTGATGTTAGCAAAGCTTTCGATACGGTCTCCCTCAGTATTCTTGCTAGCAAGTTAAAGAAGTATGGATTGGATGAATGGACTAGAAGGTGGTGTGATGGGGCAAGGCCAGATGGCTACGGTAAAGTACTGAGAAACAGGTATGTTAGCCTCAGGCTAAACAAATCCCCTAGGACCATGGTAACCAAATGGCAGTTGCTCCAGGTTAATCAAGGCACCTGGAGCCAATTAAGACCTGTCTAGAAGGCAGTGGAGATAGCTACTTTAATTAGAACACCTGCAGCCAATCAGGGCAGGCTAATCAGACTTCAATACAGAAGCATCCTAAGGATTTAAAAAGGAGTCGTCACGTTCCTGTCAGGCAGGAGGAGCTAGAGGGAAGACGCGTGATGTGAGTGAGACTGGGGAGCAAGACGGCCAAGGAGTTTGAGAGTAGTAGAGCCTGTACTAGCTATGGAGGATTGACAGGAGGACAAAGTGTATACTCACCCCGGAGTAAAGGTCCATCTAGTAGATGGTGTTAGGTAAAGAAGGGTGTAGCGAGTAAGGGTAACTAATGGGAAGTAGCTTAGGAGCAGGATGTAGCTGTCAACACCCTGTTACAAAAGGCTACTATAGACCGCTGCTAAATCCATAGGGAGCCATGGGCTAGGAACCCAGTAGATATAGGCAGGCGCCTGGGTTCCCCCCAAACCCCAACTCAGAATGCAGACAAGCCAGGAGGAGCTGGATCCCAGACTGTGGGGAGAGTCACTGAGCGCGGTGGCTAGCCAAATCTGCCAATCATGCGCCAGTACCCACAAGGTAGATGAGGACTTTGTCACACTATGTATGAAGGTACTTTGTCACCAACTGGAAATGTCAGGGGTGGGATTTGGTGTGCACAGCGCTGCAGAAGAAAGCAGGATTTAGTATTTTTTTGACCACATATAGAAGGGACTTAGTAACGGCATGTAGATTAAAGCATGCTGTGCGGCAGCAGAGGCTACCGTGTCCACGCAGCGGCCCAACAGGACCGAGCAGTGCAAGGCCTGGCACGCACCGGAGGACTAAATCCACCTGCTGATGGACCAGGCTTCTCAAGATCAGCTATGTTGCGTGGCATACTACCCACTCGCTCATAGCCATGGTACCCAAACCCTTACTAGCACCCTGTTCCTTGGCTCGGCGCAGATGGAGCTGCGGCTTACGTCGAGAATATCTCACGGCCAGCTAAGTGGCGTGCAGAAGCTGACGGGTTTTCCCGACGGTTGACTCTCGTATCGATACTCTTTCTTGTTTCTCCCGGTTTGTGCTGTATAGTCTTACGGGCGAGTGGTAAGATGTCTCATCAATCGAGAGATCGTCCCACTCCAGAGACATCTATTTGCTCACGTCTTGGACCACTCATTCTCCTTGCACCTACAACTTTCTGTGATGCGTGGCGCACACCAGAAGACGACTCCCCCTCTACCATGAATCTGCGGCTTGCGATACGGGACGTTGAACAGCATAACATACTCCACCCAGCTTTGCAGTGAAGCCATCCCTGGACGGATCTCGAGGCAGACCCTAGCTCTGCTTTTCTCAGCTCGGGGGATCGCACTAGGCCTATATTAGGCCCCCACCGCTGAGAAATTCACTTTACACAGCCTAATAACCTTCTTGACAATTCAAGTCTTACGCTGCGTCTCAACGAATCCTGTGCCATAACAGGTGCGGTTCTCCATCTACTCGGTGTAACTAGTACGCGAGTGGGCAAGGCTGCTTGCCGAGACAAGTTATACAGGCA
>NC_133769.1:250574985-250604010 GCF_003597395.2 Chelonoidis abingdonii | reverse complement strand
TGCCTGTATAACTTGTCTCGGCAAGCAGCCTTGCCCACTCGCGTACTAGTTACACCGAGTAGATGGAGAACCGCACCTGTTATGGCACAGGATTCGTTGAGACGCAGCGTAAGACTTGAATTGTCAAGAAGGTTATTAGGCTGTGTAAAGTGAATTTCTCAGCGGTGGGGGCCTAATATAGGCCTAGTGCGATCCCCCGAGCTGAGAAAAGCAGAGCTAGGGTCTGCCTCGAGATCCGTCCAGGGATGGCTTCACTGCAAAGCTGGGTGGAGTATGTTATGCTGTTCAACGTCCCGTATCGCAAGCCGCAGATTCATGGTAGAGGGGGAGTCGTCTTCTGGTGTGCGCCACGCATCACAGAAAGTTGTAGGTGCAAGGAGAATGAGTGGTCCAAGACGTGAGCAAATAGATGTCTCTGGAGTGGGACGATCTCTCGATTGATGAGACATCTTACCACTCGCCCGTAAGACTATACAGCACAAACCGGGAGAAACAAGAAAGAGTATCGATACGAGAGTCAACCGTCGGGAAAACCCGTCAGCTTCTGCACGCCACTTAGCTGGCCGTGAGATATTCTCGACGTAAGCCGCAGCTCCATCTGCGCCGAGCCAAGGAACAGGGTGCTAGTAAGGGTTTGGGTACCATGGCTATGAGCGAGTGGGTAGTATGCCACGCAACATAGCTGATCTTGAGAAGCCTGGTCCATCAGCAGGTGGATTTAGTCCTCCGGTGCGTGCCAGGCCTTGCACTGCTCGGTCCTGTTGGGCCGCTGCGTGGACACGGTAGCCTCTGCTGCCGCACAGCATGCTTTAATCTACATGCCGTTACTAAGTCCCTTCTATATGTGGTCAAAAAAATACTAAATCCTGCTTTCTTCTGCAGCGCTGTGCACACCAAATCCCACCCCTGACATTTCCAGTTGGTGACAAAGTCCTTATACATAGTGTGACAAAGTCTCTCTCTACCTGTGGGTCTGCGCTATTGGCAGATTTGCTGCACCTCAGTGACTCTCCCCACAGTCTGGATCAGCTCCTCCTGGTGTCTGCATTCGAGTTGGGGTTTGGGGGGAACCCAGGCGCCTGCCTATACTCTGGGTTCCTAGCCCAGGCCCCTATGGATTTGCAGCGGTCTATAGTGCCTTTTGTAACAGTGTGACAGCTACACCTCCCTAGCTACTTCCCAAGACCCTCTCCACACCCTTCTTTACCTCACCATCTACAGAGACCTTTCTCCGTGGGTGATATACACTTTGTCCTCCTCAATCCTCCAGCAGTACACGCTCTCACTCTCAAACTCCTTGCCTTCTGCTCCCCAAGCTCACTCACATCACGCTCTTCCCTCTGCCTCGACCTGAGGCGTGAGACTCCTTTTTAAATCCTTAGGATGCTTCTGTATTGAAGTGCAGATGACAGAACAAGAAGCAATGGTCTCAAGTTGCAGTGGGGGAGATCTAGGTTGGATATTAGGAAACACTATTTCTCTAGGAGGATGGGGAAGCACTGGAATGGGTTACTTAGGGAGGTAGTGGAATCGCCATTCTTAGAAGTTTTTAAGGCCCGGCTTGACAAAGCCCTGGCTGGGATGATTTCGTTAGTGTTAGTCCTGCTTTGAGCAGGGGGTTGAACTGGATGACCTCCTGAGGTCTCTTCCAACCCTAATATTCTATGAATACAGCAGAACCCTGTTTATCTGATGTAATTGGGAGACTGGTACCAGATCAGATTATCAAAAATTCAACCGGAGTAGTGGTTCTCAAACTTTTTTTTTCCATGGACCACTTAATGATCTTTCTAAATGTTCTTTGTACCGTTCACTAACTATTGTTAAGTGCTTTGGATAAAAGCGCTATATAAAAAAACCCTTAATAATTAACCTTTTCTGTTCTACAAATAAAAGCACACAACTCATATTTTAATATCAGTAGTCTTACCTTTCTAACGCGACGGATGTGCCCTCCCTCCCCTGCCATGGCAGCCCCCGAGCTGGGGCTGGGAAGGAGGGGGGTCTCTCTCCTGCCACAGAGCTGAGGCTGGGAAAGAGGGCCATCTCTCCCTGGCAGCCGTAGCCCTGAACTAGGGTAAATCACCTCTTTCTTGGCAGCCTCAGCCCTGCACATCCCAAATTCCCATCATCCCCTCTTCTCGCCCCACTGCCCCATCCCACCTACTCCTTATTCCCCCCCAAGGCCATCACCTCACCTTACATGTGCGTCTTCTCCATGGTCCAGGCACCTAATTAGTGGAGCCACGCCTGCATGGCCCCACTAATTAGGTGGGTGGCCCTTCATTCTCTTGTGTGCGGCTGCCCAGGGGCACAATTTAGAGGGAGCTATCCATGGACCACCTGAATGGAGCTCACAGACCACTGGTGGTCTATGGACCACAGTTTGAGAACCTCTGATCCAGAGAATAGGAGAGTGTGAGGCCACAGCACTGTCTAATAGCCACAGAAGAGATCACCTGCTTGACCTGTGTGTGCTGGTTGTTCGGATAATATGGAGAGCCGAATAATGGAGGGTCAAATAAACAGGGTTCTACTGTATTTCTAACTACAACTTTCTGGTTTAGAGGTTGAGTGCTATCCATTGAACTGTGCTGACAAAACATTTATGTACCTTCTTTTTATTGCACACCATATTATAACATAAGACTACTTTGGGTCTAAAGTAGAGTCTTGTAGAGAGGCTTTACTTCTTAGTTGGTAATGTCTCCTTTAAAATCAATTACCATTTTGATTTAGGGAACGTGCTGTACAAGAGCTTCGTCGCCAGAGTCTTACTACTACATACCAATTAAGCTCTACTTTAAGGACATCATCACCTGACCGTTCCCTCCGTCGATCTCCTGATTGGACTCTGGACAGATCCTTGGAAGGGTAAGTCATTCAAGAACATCTCAACTCATGGTGGGAAAAGAGTACAGAGACTTAAAATACAGCTTTTGAGAAGACAGAAGTAGTAGCATGGACCTGTTTCAGCTCATGGTTGAAGTCTATGGAATTTCACTACTGTAAAAACTAGTGTGAGTGAAAGGAGAATCGGGCACAAAGTCTTTACTAATTGTCTTAAAATTTTGTATTCAACTATATCAATTATACAGGACATAGTAGCTATATGCACTGTAATTGCTATAGTTATAACACTGGCAATACTGTACAGACTTTCCTAATAATCTCAAATCATCCCACTGTCCAATTTTAGGCACAAATATTTGATCTTGCCAACAACAAAGTCAGTATTTCATGGCAGTCCAATACTACTTTAAGTATTTGTCCACTGTAGTTAGACTCCATTGTAGGTGCACATGCACCCCATGCATGTGTAACCCTTCTGCTGGCAGAGTTGACAGCAACAAGGGCCGGGTTCAGTACATAGGGGTTCCCTTTCAACAATGACAGAACAAGGAGTAATGGTCTCAAGTTGCAGGGGGGAGGTGTAGGTTGGATATTAGGAAAAACTTTTTCACTAGGAGGGTGGTGAAGTACTGGAATGGGTTACCTAGGGAAGTGGTGGAATCTCCTTCCTTAGAGGTTTTTAAGGTCAGGCTTGACAAAGCCCTGGCTGGAATGATTTAGTTGGGAATTGGTCCTGCTCTGAGCAGGGGGTTGGACTAGATGACCTCCTGAGGTGCCTTCCAACCCTGACATTCTATGATTCTATGAATACAATGCAAAACCGGTTCGAGCCACCACCCAGTGACCTGGGAAAATGACATACACACACCTGGGTGCCTCAAAGAGTCAATAGTTCCCCTCTCACAAGCACAGAGTCTTAGCGCTGGTCTACACTATGAGTTTAAGTGGAATTTAGCAGCGTTAGGTTGATTTAACCCTGCATTTGTCCACACAACCAAGCCTGTTTTGTCGACTTAAAGGGCTCTTAAAATTGATTTCTGTAATCCTCCCCGGTGAGGGGTTTAGCACTAAATCGAGCTTGCTGGGTCGAATTTGGAGTGCTCCATTGTGACTAGGGTAGGCTGGGTCCCCCTGGATAACTATAGACATTTCAACATCCCCAGTGGTAATTTTCTGGTCTGGGAAGTAAGTTCCTTCCTGCAGCTGTTCAAGTAGACCAGAGTTCCTGAAGATGCGAGCGTCATGAACCTTTCCTGGCCATCCCACGTTGATGTCGGTGAAACGTCCCTTGTGATCCACCATTTCTTGCAGCACCATTGAAAAGTACGCCTTGTGTTTTATGTACTGGCTGCCAAGGTAGTCCCATCCCAAGACAGGGATATGCGTTCCGTCTATCGCCGCACCACAGTTAGGGAACCCCATTGCAGCAAAGCCATCCACTATGACCTGCACATTTCCCAGAGTCACTGCCCTTGATAGAAGCAGCTCAGTGATTGCGCTGGCTACTTGGATCACAGCAGCCTCCATGGTAAGATTCACCCACCGCAAATTGATTCCTGATTGACCGGTAGCTGTCTGGTGTTGCAAGCTTCCACAGGGCTATCACCACTCGCTTCTCAACTGTGAGGCTGCTCTCATCTTGGTATGCTTGCGCTTCAGGACAAGGGAAAGCAAGTCACAAATTTCCATGAAAGTGCCCTTACGCATGCAAAAGTTTCGCAGCCACTAGGAATCATCCCAGACCTGCAACACTATGCGGTCCCACCAGTCTGTGCAAGTTTGCTGGGCCCAGAATCGGCATTCCACGGCATGAATCTGCCCCATTACCACCATGATGTCCAAATTGCCAGGACCCATGCTTTGAGAGAAGTCTGTGTCCATGGGCTGATCACTATCATGATCGCGCTGTCATTGCCTCCTCGCCTGCTTTTGCAGGTTCTGCACATACTGCAGAATAATGCACAAGTTGTTTTACAATGCTCACAGTGGCAGCGGTGAGCTGAGCAGGCTCCATGCTTGCCGTGGTATGGCGTCTGCAGGAGAGCAGAGTTGCAGCTGAAACGGTGGAGGACGACGGTTAGGACTGTGCACATTTCCCAAGGAAGAACACACGTACCCGGGAGCCCATGACCGACAACGTAGAGAAATTCGCTATTGAGGCAACAGCAGCAGAGCAGAGTTGCAGTGGAAGCAGTGTATGTCGATGGTGTATGACCTACTGCATCGTCTGGTGCCAGCAGCACCCAGGACACAACAGTGGTGGTGTCGGTGAGCTAAGCTGAGCGGGCTGCACACTTGCCATGGTATGGCGTCTGCTCAGAAAAAAGGCATGAAACGATTGTCTGACATTGCTTTCACAGAGGGAGGGCAGACTGACAACATGTACCCAAAACCACATGTGACAATGTTTTTGCCTCATCAGGCACTGGGAGCTTAACCAAGAATTCCAATGGGTAGCGGAGACTGCGGGAACTGTGGGATAGCTACTCAGAGTGCACTGCTCCATAAGTCGATGCTAGTCATGGTAGTGAGGACGCACTCCACCGACTTAATGCGCTTAGTGTGGACATATGCAATAAACTGTATAAAATCTATTTCTAATAATTGATTTCTATAAAATTGGCCTAATTTTGTAGTGTAGATATACCCTTGGTGTAGCAAAAAATCTTTAATAACAGGAGGTAAACAACTTAGCATTAAATTGGGAAAACACCACAACTAGGGTTCATAAACACAGACCATGAACCAGAAGACCCACCCCTAAGTAGATTGGTTCTTGAGTCCAGCAACCCAAAACTCACAGTTGCTGTCCTTGGTCAGTGCAGCCGCAGCATTTACCTCCCAGCCTGGGTGGAAGGTAGGAGGTATGGAGGCACCTCACACAGTCCACTGCTTGGGCCCTCAATGGCTGATTGCCATGCCTCTCTGTGGGGTTCTGCTCCAGTCTTCACCACCAGCCATGCCTCTCCTCCAGCCGCCCTGCTAGCCGTGCCTCTCCACTAGCTGTTCTGCTAGCCACACCTCTCTGCTAGCCATTCTGCTAGCTGCTCACCAATATGTCTTCAGGCCCCCCTACTTAACACAGCTCTCAGCGATTTCAGCTTTCTGTGATTTCAGTAGGGGAGCCTCACTGCTGGTGCACCTGGATAGTCTTCTTGCATCAAATCCACTAGCCCAACGTAGGTCTAATGCTTAGACCTATAGGTATCAGTGATTTCAGCTCTGCAGCATGTAACAAGACTCCTAATTGAGTCTAAATTAGCTCTGTTATTGCACACTGGAGAGAGGAGAGGTCAAAGTGGTGTTTAAGGCCCTCAGAAGGGCCCCACGCTACCAGGTACAAATACCTGTCCCCAGCCTCTCTCAATTCACTGGCCTTTGGAACCCATGTCCCTTGCCTAGCGAGTGCTGCTTAGTTGAGGGCGAGTCCCTCAGTCATAAAATGCCAAGTACAGTTCTATTGTCCTTGATTCACTTAACCAGAATAACAACCCTTTATTACTCCTGCCCCAATAACAAAGAGACTGGGGATCCCACAGCAGCCAAAGTGACCATTTGACTCTGTGTACACATGCAAGATTGGATTATTTTGCCCAGCAGTGTTTGGTGGGGGCGTTTTGTTCCCTGCATGCCCTCATACACACACCTTTAGGCATAAATGGCAGAACAAACCCAACCATCTCTCAGTTCCTTCTTAATGCCTGTGGCAGCAAGACAATCTCCGCAGTGTCTGACTGCTATCCCATAGCTCTCCATCTTAGTTATATTTAGTGTTCGTATAGTGTTAGTTTTGTAATGATTGGAACTGCTCAGTACACCAAACCCCTAGGTTGCCAGTATCATGTCAGGTGTATCACAACTTGCAGATAAACACCGTAGGTGCTACTGCAGCTAAGCCCTGTATGTGCTAGCTCTGGTGAGTCCCAGTAACCACTCAGACACACGGCTAAGAGCTAGAGCTGGGAGGGAAAGGGAAAGGTTGTAGATACCTTAGGTACAGAGGTTTAAATAGTTACAGTTCAAAGTATGCTACAGCAGTTCTTGTTTGGGGTCTGGGGCAGTCCAGCTGAGAGTCGAGGCTTTTCAGGCCTGGTGCCTGGGGTGCCCTCTCCAGTCACGTCTCTATTCCAAATCAATGGGCATTTGCAGGTTTCCAGGCCAGACTTAGTTCGTCCCTCTCACTTGTCCCCTCTGCTCTGACTTCCTGCCCTGCTGCTGCTGCTCCGCCATAAGTTCCACACAGACCTGCACCCAGCTGTTGCATCCAGAAGTCACAGCCTGTTCCACACAAGACTCTGCATATGGTTCCTGGGGATCCCACTCTGAATTCAGCTTTTCTCCAGCTCCCTGTTTGCCATGTGGCTGCTGCTTCAGTTTCTTTGTACATCCCGGCTAGCCACCTAGCCACCATCTCCAGCAGCTTCCTTGGGTAGGACTTTTTCCCTTATTTGGCCAAGGGGAAGGGGATGTGCAGTGGGGAGGGTGCTGATGGGAGTTGTAGTCCCCTGTTTAAGAAGATCCATCACACTTTGTTGCTGTTTTTTGTTACATATTTTTTCTAGCACATTGGCAATATATTTTAAAATAATAATTTTTTGTTAGTTTGTACTTCTGTACCAAGTCATCAGCCTCAGGACTGAGGCAAAGACTTCAGAGTTTTAAACTTTTCCTATTTGTGAGATAGCTATGTACTTAAATGATGGACATCTTAAATGTCTTTGTCTTGGAGAAGGCTGTATTCCAAACAAATGCTCGATATGCAGGTCTTTCCAAAACACACACACAAAGCCCAAGAGGGTCCTTTGAAATTATTTTTGTTGGAGCAGTCAATGGAGGGTGCTTCTGATTCTGAAGCCCCCTCAATGGAAATAGTCTCTGGCGGTCCCAAGTAGTATTTGGCTAGTAACCCAGGATATTACCTCTAGCACTTTGGTCTCATAGGTTGTCAAAAACCTCACACGTCATCTGAGAGGACAATACAGGTCTCTTTGGGTCAGTCAGCAGTTCCAATAGAAAAAGTACATCGGTCTAAGCCTTTGACTTGGCACTGATCACCATCCCCAGTATTGGCTAAAAGGAGGCTAAAGAGACTTTGTTTTTCTGACTCAGCCACTGCTCCTTCTCCTAAGTCTGACCTGAAGTGTGGTTCCTTTGTATTAGCTAAGATATGATCTTTGGCATTGGCAAACATACCATTCCTCTTTTTGTGGATGTCTCACCGTTAATAATGGCTTCCAAGTCTCTCCCAGTAGGGTACCGATAATGAATATCTCTCTATTTATCCTCTTCAGCACAGGTATATATCTTTCAACAAATAGTGTCTTGGTCCCTTCAGCTTCTCAAAAAAAAAAGCCTTCTACCTCCTCTTTGTTGGTTTACAGCAGAAGTATTTCTCTTGGACATACCTCTCTGTCTCCTGAGTCAATCTATGAGAGAGAACAAGAGAAAGAGATTGCAAGACATTCCTCCTCTTGTTGTAAGGGTGTAGTCCACTACTAAAGTTGCTCTAAAGTACGAGAAAGGTGAAGCCAGGGAAGATAACTTCTTGGTAAATGGACAGTGTGTGTGCTAAGAGACTAATTGCTTACTATCTTACTAATATTGCATATACTGAGGTAAAATTATCAAAGGCAATATTTGGAAAGTTTTAGGCACAGCCACTATAAGAACACTAAGGGAGTGTAATGGGGTTGCTGGCCCCTTTAAGGGGAATCGAGGACCAGGTTACCGATGCGGAGCTAATTTAAAGAGAACAAGACTTTCTAGGTAGTTAATTGAATAATGAGCACCTGTGCCTGTTAAAAGGCCATCAGGGCTCAGTTAGAGGGAGGTGCTCACAGAGATAAAACTTCTCCTAAGGAAGTGGAGCTCTCAGAGACCACAGGCCCCAAGGAAGAGGTCTATACACAACCTTGAGTCTAAGAAGAGAGACTACAGGTCACACACGTCTGGTGGGTTGGGGCTTTCTGAGCATCAGTCAGGAAAAAGACAGATGACAGCTGCCAGGTCAGCCTCTTGGCTCTCGCAGCTCTCATCTGCAAACCTCTTATTCCCAGGCAACTTACAGTTCAGTCAGAAAAGGACAGGTGAATGTGGTTCTGGGGGATTGCTGAAAGCTAGAGAGCAGCAGAGGGATGTGCCTGCTGACTTCTAACCTGGACAGCCAAAGCGTAGAGCCAGAAAGTTGAAGACTGACACCTGCATGCTGCTGGACCCAGAGGTCCAGGGGGAATGAGAGTTCCACCCCTAGTGAGGAAGAGGAAGATCTTCAAGCAGAGAGACTGTGCAGGTTCCTGCTGGGAAAAATGTGATTTTAAGGACTCTATATGCTGGATGTGGGAAATGAACTATGATTGGGACTTAGGTTGGGGATTATTTGAATAACGTTTTGGTAATAAACCAGCCCCAAGAAGAGGTATTAAGCAAGAGACCCTAAAATGGTATTACTCTGTGGCAGGGGTGCCCAACGTGGTACCCGCGGGCACCATAGCTCCCGCTGGGGTGTCAAAGTGCGCCCACATACTGGCCAGCTGATGAGCATCCGCCAAAATGCTGCCGACAAGCAGCATCATCCAGAGGCTTCGCTACCTAAATGCCGCCAATTTTTGGCGATGACACCTCAAGATGACACTGCTTGTCGGCGGCATTTCGACGGCGACGCCTACTGACATTGCCACTTGTCGGCAGCATTTCGGCGGATGCTCATCCACCACCATGGTCCTCCGTGGCTTGACCACTGCTCTGTGGGATTCTTGAGGGGCCTTGAGAGTAGGGAAACTGAGAGAGAGAGTGCTATAAGGCAGGGATGCGCTGCAACAGGGACAGATATGGTTTTTAGTTTCCTGTTCTTCTTGACTGAAGAAATCAATTCTATTTAGCCTCCAGGCCAGACAAGATTATTCCCATTCTCCTCCAAGGAAGCTTTTTAGGTCCCATATATTTCCTCTTCCATCACTCCAACAGTCTCAAGGGATTTATTTCAGGGACCACCATTTAGGTCGGGCAGGGTTATCTTTTCCCTCATACCTCCACGTGCATCAAACTAGGCAGGAGACCAGAGTGATGTGAGTCCAAGAAGAGCCCCTCAGACTAGGCGAAGCCATGTGCTGTGATGCCTCTGAACAACTTGCCTTCCCAGGCATAGGCGCCGACTTCGTGGGTGCTCCAGGCCGGAGCACCCATAGAAAAAAATTGGTGGGTGCTGAGCACCCACCAGCAATTCCCCTTGGCTCCAGCCCCCTGCTCCAACTCACTGCTGCCGCAAGCACACCGCTGTATCCTGCTTCTCCTCCCTCTCAGCCCTGGCGCAGCTGAATCGCAGGGCAGGGAGGGAAGGGGGAGGAGGGGGAACGCTGCACGCTGGGGGAAGAGGAATCCGTCGGGTCGGCCTGGGCACCCCCTAGAGTCACACTTCCATGGTGCTCAATATAGAACCCTGCCGATCCGCTACCCTTCAGTACTTTCTTACCACCAGTGACAGTTAGCTGGAACATCCCATAGCCCTTGCTTTAGCAAGCGCCTTTGTCTTTGTCATTTGTATATAGTTATCTGTAGTTAGTTATTATATAGTAGTTGTTTACAGTTAGTTTAGGGTTAGTTGGGGGGGTTCACCCCCCCTTCTGACTCCCCAGAGCCATGGTAAGCCACGGTCCCCGATGTTTAAATACTGTGAGGTCTGTGCTCATGCCAAAGAGCGACCCTCACGCCTCTTGTTTAAGGTGCCATGGGGAAGGTCACCAAAAGGACCATTGTAAAAACTGCCGCGAGTTCCATCCCAGAACTGTTAAAGAAAGGGAACAGTGGCTTAAAGCTCTCCTTATGGAGGCAGCTCTCCACCCCCACTTGAACCCAGGGTCAGGGAACCCTGCACCCAGCATATACTCATCTGCATGGAGCACCCCAGTGCCATCATCCTGGGAACTGGTGCCAAGAAAGGACTCTTCCTGAGACACTCAGCACCAGCACAGCTCCTCCTGCGGCCAAGCGGAAGGTATGCACTGGTCTGAGTCACTGGTGCCTCAGAAGAAAAAGAAGCTGGAGAGGGATCATTCTCTCTGGCCAAATCCAAGGAGCTGACGACTGTGAGCGCCAGCTGGGCCACAGCACCAGATTCTCAGGCAGGGCCCTTTGACTCCTTCCCAGATAGGGCAGTTGAGTCCAGGCCTACCGCACTCGCCAGACCCTAGAAGCCAGCAACTGCTTCTCCCCTTGAGACCAGAAGCTTTTGAGGCAGCTCAGGACTTGCTGCGGCTTACGGCGCCATTCCTGCCCCTAGGACAGAGGAGACATCGGTGCCATCAGGACCACCCTGCCCCCCAGGTGCACTCAAGAGGGAAGCCAGTAGTGATGTCCTGGTGCTTTCCTTCTCCACAGCATCCTCCAGCACCAGCATCTCCAGAGAGAGAGCCCAGTCGGTCCCTGAGCTCCCAATGATCAATTCCCTGATGTACAGCTCCTCCATGGTCATCTTTTTCAGAGATCTCGGAGTCAGACTCCTACCGCTCCGATAAGAGCAGGAGCAGGAGGTCCAGGTCGCAGTGGGAGAGACGGGTTTACCCAGCACTGTGGCTACTGCAGTGGCAGAACCCATCCCAGTGACCCTTCTAGTCTCCCTGGGCCTTCCACCAGAGCCAGGAAAGGAGCCTGGGGTCCCACTCAGTGGCGACTTGGGTAGCTTCGGCCACCTTTATTCCACATTTGGTTGAGGGACCAGCCACTGAGCTGCCACCACTGATGTTGATGCCATCGGCTGCAGTACCGTCGCCAACACTGGCTTCGGTGCCGTCATTGGCTCTGATACTGATATCAGCATAGAGTTCAGCACCGACAGCCCCAGCACTGAAGGGCACAGCAACGTCCATATCAGCACCTTCCCAGGACCCCAAGAGTCATGAAACCTCTTGGCTGCTGACAGCAGGGAGCAGCTGCCTGTCATGGGGGCTGCCTCCTTGTGGTTGCCACACAAGACATTGGTGGACACTGCCATAGCCCCGATGCTTGAAGATAGCAGGGTGTTGCAGCACTTGCTGCACCGGATTGCCCAGGATCTGGGCATCAAGGCAGAGGAGGTAGTCGAGCATTCTGATCTCATGGTGTATATCCTCGTGCCCTCTGGATCTTCTCGTATTGCCCTGCTGCTCATAAAAACCATCACGGACACCACCTTGACTCTGTGGCAGACCCCAGCCTCACTGCTACCAAGTGCAACTAACAATGATACTTTGTGCCCTCTAAAGGCTATGAACACCTATATTCCTACCCGTGGCCTGATTCCCATGCTGTGGATGTTGCCAATCAGCACAAGCGGCAAGGCTTCCAAGGGCCCTCCCCCAGAAATAGGGAGGCTAAAAGACTTGACCTTTTTCGGGAGAACGGTCTATTCTATGGGTGGATTGCAAATCCAAATTTCAAACCAGCAGGCCATTGTTAAATGGTATAACACCTGTGCAGCAATGGCAAAATTTGCGGAGCTGCTCCCCCTAGACTCCCATGCCAAGTTTTCGGCCTTGGTTGAAGAGGGCAATCTAATCTCCCGAGCTTCCCTTCACGCTGCGCTGGACGGTGCTGATGCCACCATGAGAGTCATGGCTATAGGAGTTGCCATAGGAAGGGGCTCCTGGCTTCAGGTCTCTGGTCTCCCGCATGAGGTCCAGCAGCCCATACAGGACGTCCCCTTTGAGGGTGTGACTCTGTTCTCCGAGAAGACAGATAAAAGGCTGCATAGCCTGAAAGACTCAAGAGCCACCCTCAAATCCTTGGGCCTACAGACTCTCACCACAGAGGAAGCACTTCAGGCCACAACCTCTTCCGCGGTTCTACCAACAGAAACAATAGGAGGATTCCTGGAGGAGGAATAGGAATGGCAGGAAAAGGCTGCACCCATCCTCAGGCCAGGGCTCTGGCCAACCCAAGCCACCGTCCAGCCCGAAACAGGCCTTTTGAAGGTACGGTCGAGGACGGCGCACCAGAGCAAGAACTGGATCCACCCCACCTTACCTTTTCATCCCAACTATCGCCTTTCTACCGTGCATGGTCCCATATCACTTTGGACTGCTGGGTGCTCCACACGATAGAAAGGGGATACTCCATCCAATTATGTACCCTTCCACCCCCCTTCCCTGGCCCTCTTCAGGGACCCTTCTCATGAGAAACTCCTTATACAGGAGGTGCACTTGCTCCTATTGCTAGGGGCACTGGAAGAGGTTCCTCAGGAGCAGAAGAGCAAGGGCTTCTAGTCCCTAATACCAAAATCCAAAGCTGGGCACAGGCCCATTCTAGACCTTTGAGAACTCAACAGGTTCGTAAGAAACTCAAGTTCCCCATGGTCTCTTTGGCATCCATCATCCCTTCGTTGGATCCAGGAGACCGGTATGCTGTCCTTGACTTGAAGGATGCGTACTTTCACATAGCAATAACTCCATCCCACAGAAAATACCTCATGTTTGTGGTGAACAACATCCACTACCAGTTCAGTCCTCCCGTTTGGCCTGTCTGCATGTTCACCAAGTGCCTGGCAGTTGTGGCCAGGTTCCTTTGCAGTTGATAGGTACAGGTGTTCCCATATCTTGACACCTGGCTGATCAAGTGCTGATCCAGAACTCGAGTGGAGATTCAGGTTGTCTTCATAAGAGCATCTTTCAACAAACTGGGTCTTCTGCTGAATGAGGAGATAGTTTGTAGGGGTGGTACTGGACTCGATACAGGTCAGGGCATTTCTCCCGGAAGTGATATTTTGAGGCCTTGGTGACATTATTCAAGGTCTCAGGCAGTTGCCCACCACCACAGCAAGGAATTGCCTGAAACTTCCAGGACACGTGGCTGCTTGTACCTACGTAGTACAGCATACCAGACTCAGGCTTCGACCTCTTCAGTCATGGCTAGTGTCAGTGTATCAGCCAGTCTGGGATCGCTTCGACAGGATCATAACTCTGCCTCACCCGGTACTCGACTCCCTCCTATGCTGGCTCGACCTTAGTATGTGCGGGGGTCCCCTTCACCAGCCCTCAAACGTGTCTCTCACTAGCGACAGATGCATCAGCCTTGGGCTGGGGAGCACATTTGGGAGACGTCAGTACACAAGGCCTCTGGTCTCAAGTGAACTCGCTCTCCATATCAGTGTCAGAGAGCTGAAAGCGGTATCCCTGGCATGCCAGACTTTCTGAGCCCACTTGACAGGGAGATGTGTATCAATTATGACAGACACCACCACAGCAATGTTTTATATCAACAAGCAGGGGGTGCACGCTCCTCTTCCCTGTGCCAGGAAGCCCTCATGCTGTGGGACTTGTGTGTGTAGAGCATTCGATACATCTGCAAGCATGCTCCCTGGAGTACAGAATGAGTTGGCGGACTATTTCAGCAGGTTGTTCCACAGCCATGAGTGGTCCCTTCACCCGGACAATGTGAACTCAATCTTCCATCACTGGGGCTTTCTCGAGATAGCCCTGTTTACCATGAAACGCAGCAGGAAGTGCCAGCAGTTTTGCTCCTTCCTGAATCACAGCCCAGGCTCCATCACAGATGCATTCTTCCTCCCATGGAGAGGTCATTTCTTGTAAGCATTTCCGCCTATCCCTCTCATTCAAAAGGTGCTCCTCAAGATATGGAGGGTACAAGTTTTGGTGATATTGATAGCTCCAGCCTGACCCTGCCAACAGTGGTACACATCACTCCTGGAAATGTCCGTGGAAGCTCCGGTCACCTTGCCAGTCTTCCCAGACTTACTAACTCAGGATCACGGCCATTTCCAACACCTGAACCTCAAGTCGCTGCACCTCATGGTATGGAAGCTCCATGGCTGAACTCAGTGGAGCTTTCTTGCTCAGATCAGGTTAGACAAGTCTTCCTTGGCAGCAGTAAACCCTCCACAAGAGCCACCTACCTTGCCAAGTGGAAGAGATTTTCAGTCTGGTCAGCACAGCACCATTTGTCCCTGACGCTCACCTCTGTGCCACTTATACTGGACTATCTTCTCCAACTCAAGCAGCAGGGGCTATCCTCTTATCAATAAGGGTTCACTTGGCCGCCATCTTGCCTTCTACCCAGGCGCAGAGGGCCGCTCAGGTCTTTGCTAACCCTATGGTCAGCTGTTTCCTTAAAGGTCTCAACAGGCTATACCTGTGTGTCCGACAGCCTGTCCCGGCTTGGAACCTCAGTCTTTCCAGACTCATGGGACCACTCTTTGAACTTTTGGCAATGGGCTCCCTACTCTCTCTCTCATACAAGGTAGCATTTCTGGTAGCGATAACCTCAGCCAGGAGAGTGTCTGAGCTCAAGGCCCTGACATCAGAGCCCCCTTACACTGTGTCCTGTAAGGACAAGGTTCAGCTTAGGCCTCACCCAGCTTTTGTCCTGAAGGTTGTCTCCCAGTTTCACATCAATCAGGACATCTTCCTCCTAGTGTTCTATCCTAAGCCGCTTTCAAGTGGCAGGGAGTGGAGGCTTTACTCATTGGATGTCCGCAGAGTACTAGCCTTCTACATCAAGAGAACGAGGCCGTTCCAAAAGTCTGTCCAGTTATTCGTGGCAGTGGCAGACAGAATTAAAGGTCTTCTTGTGTCTTCAATGGATTGATTTTGTCATGGATCACGTCCTGCATCTGTGAGTGCTACAACCTGCTAGGGGTGCCTGCACCTCCAATCACTGCACACTCCACTAGGGCTCAGGCCTTTTCAACTGCGTTCCTGGTACAGGTTCGCATCCAGGAAATCTGCAGAGCACGACATGGTCCTCCATACATACTTTCAGCACACACTATGCAATCACCCAGCAGACCAGAGCTGATGCGGCCTTTGGAAGAGCAGTGCTCCAATCAGTGGACGACACCAACCCCACCTCCTCAACTTGGCCTTGTGTGTCACCTTGTTGGAACTGACATTAACAAGCACTTGAAGAAGAAAAAGCAGTTACTCATCTTCTCGTAACTGTTGTTCTTTGAGATATGTTGTTCATGTCCATTCCAATACCCGCCCTCCTACCCTTCTGTCAGAGTAGCCGGCAAGAAGAAACTGAGGGGGTGGTGGGTCGGCAGGGCTCTATATTGAGCGCCATGGAGGCGCGACTCCAGGGGTGCCCAGGCCGACCTAATGGATGCTGCTATTGGAAAAATCTTCCATCTGCCATGTATGTGCGCACGCACACACCTGATTGGAATGGACATGAACGACACATCTCATAGAACAACAGTTACAAGAAGGTGAGTAACCATTTTTTTTTCCTTAGGTGTTGTCTACAAATAAAAGTTCCACTGGTTTTATTTACTGAATTAATTTAAATTGATATAACCATGGATAAACCAATTTAAGTTTGTCCAATTAAGAGTTTCTACAAGTTTAACTAAATTGTTTTTTTAAAAATTTGTTTTAGTTAAACAAAAGGGTGTGTATACAAACTCTTTACTAATGTACTTCCTGAGCTGTTGTTTTTCAGGTTTTTCTTCTTTCCTTTTGTTTGGTTTCTGGGACTGAATGTTCAAGGTGGTAATTACCTTTCAGATCTTTGTTCCTTGCCCAGTTTTTTGACAACTTAGACAAACTGGAGCGAACTCAGCCACAGTAATTAAGAGGCTAGATTGCCAGAAGAAAAAATAATGGAAAATGTGTATCTACCAAATTAATAACAAAAATATTTTAAGATTGTTAAAACCAGCAAAATAGAAAAATTGCTTAGGATGGTTTAAACAGGTACAATTAGGAGTTAATACAACTATTTTCTTCCTGTAAGAACTTATTATACTATGAAATAGTTCTTCAATAGAAGTGATGGTATATTTATCACCTGAATCATTGATAACTGGACAATCATTGGACAGGATAGACAATTCACCATTGGAAGGAGAGGCCTTTTTCATAGCTAATATCTGGTTCTATGATACCTAAAATATTTTGGGAGCCCACACCAATGCTGACATTACCAGCACTGTTCTTTCATTCCTCCTCCCTTCGTGCTCCTCTGCCTCTCACAAAAACAAATCAAGCAATTAGACTGTGATTTGGTTGGAGACTAAGTCAGCCAATTAACATCTTTCTGTTTCAGTGGGATTGTGAACATCAGAAGTAAATCAGACAATAATTGTCTTCTCCCTCTTACTTTTTTCATCTTCTTCACTCCTTTCCTGATATCTTGGTTTCATAATATTTAGTGCATTTATCTCATGAGTTTCCACTGCCTGTAAAGTAGTACTCTTCTGTTTCTGTAAAGTGAACCCAAATGTTGTATACCTACTGTCCTGCTCAGGAAGTAGGAAAGGCACTTGTAGCCTGATTTTTCAGAGATGGTAGAAGGAGCCCACAGTTGCCTTTAACTTCAGTGGGCATTTTGAGTGTTCATTACTTCTGAAAATTGGGCTATTAATGCCTAGTCCTGCAACTCCTCTGTTAATGGAATCCCTGTTGAAATGAATGGGAGTTACACACAAAGAGAGCTTGCAGGATTAAGCACTTACGTTTCACACATTTAACCTCTGAATGGGTTTCTATATTAAGTGAATATAAGAACAGTTCAACTTCACACTTTTTCTTCTCTTGTAGGAATTCTACATTCAGGGACTTCTAACATTACTCAGGATGACATGAACTGAATCAGCACATCCTCTAGAAAGCTGTAGGTTTAAAATTGAACTCAGCGTTTGTTAAACAATTGTTTTTCCCTGCTGACTGCTAAATTACATTAAATATACATTAATATACCAATGTAAGAGAACACATAATCTGAAATTCTTTTATTTTGGTCAAAGGAAAGAAATCAGTCTTGATGTTCTGTATTTTTTATACAGCTAACCTTTATTATTTAGTGCCATATCACAATGACCCCTTTCAGGAAATAGAAGGAGAAATGCACACAGCTGCATTGGTACATTGATAGTGTGCAAAGGAAAAAGTTTGTATGTTCCCCTATTAAAAATGTATACAGTAGTAGGGAAAATGAAGAAGAGTGTAACCGTACAAAATTTACAACAGATATTTGGATGCAGATTTTTTTTTAAGTTGGTTGTATTTTTGCCAAAGTATGTTGTTGTGTTTACATTTGAAAGCACGTGCCAAGCCTTCTCTTCAAGATGAGGCATATTCTTCTCTTAATTCCTTAGTTTTGCATTTGATACTCTTGGGATTAACATCAGGTTTTATTCATTTTTACTTCAAAGCCAGTAAATCTATTACTGATCTATGAACATCATTAGTATGAGTGTCTGTTACAAATATATGCATACTATGATTGGAAGGAGTATTTAATTATTGAGCATATTACAATTGTGCTAACTTCTTATTAAAGTTGATTAATGTAGATAAATTTTATTTGTAAAGATATCTGTATTTTAAATTAATTTGCTTAAAATTTAAAAGAAAACTAATACAAATCTTAGGGGCTAGGTGACATTTGTTAATCCATGTCAAGTTTTTGCACTCTTCAGATTTGAGGTGCAGGCTTGACAGGTTTTATTCAGCTCTTCCAAATCATTTTATAAATTTATAAATGGATTGAATATGAATTGTAAAGCCTAAGTAAGACTTTCTCCCTGCTATAACCTGTCTGGCTGTATTACCATTTCTATGTCTGGAAACAGTGAAAAATAATGCTGTTATTTTATTTCCAATGACTTTCCATTTGGCCCGTTCCCTTAAATTTTATGGAGAGTTCTTCACCTTTGTGACCATAATAACACAGCGAAACCTTTTTGAAAATGTTTTGTGTAGTCAGTCTTTTCTTTGGGACAGGGAGGATTGTTCATTCTAATGGTTTACTCTGGTACGTGTTATATACATACACATACATACATCACTTGTGATGGCTTTCAAATTCAGCTTTCAAATGCCTCTCATTTCCTCTAAAACCTACTGGTATGTATAGCACATATCAAAACTTCTTATAGTAAAACAAAGCATTCTTAAAAAAAACTTTTTAAAAAGTATTTTGAGGAATAATGTGCAAAAACAATTGTTTGTAATATATATTTTTATAACAAAAATACTTAAGTTTAGTCTTGCTCTCTAGCTACAATTCTCTAATCTTCTGTTCGGGAGACCTGGGTTTAATTTTTGAGGCTTGATTCTGCAATCTTTGTTTAAGTGACTAGTACTTAGCCGCATGAGTAGCCCCACTAACATTAATGGAACTATTGGTATGAATAAGGGCTGTGGGATCAGACCTCAATATTATCCTTTTGCTCACTGGGCTGCTGATAGGCTGGGAATTCTGCACTCAGTTCCAGAATATGAGAGAGAAGGAATAATTTGTGCCATTCAACACTGAGGCTGCAGTCTGATTTAAAAAGCATTGTTGATGGGATCTGAAGGGAATTTGATTATCCTTATCCATAAGACTAATGTGGGTAACATAGGGCATGAAGAGGGAGAGGTTAAGTAAGAAAAAATGAGGTATCCTCAAGATTGTACATGGTATACAAAGGTCCACCCCAAGAAACATAAATTTTAAAGTATTCATGTTAATAAAAACAGTGCTCTGTGACTGCATAGAAAAATCAGTTGATTGATGATGATATACTATCCATCAAAATGTTTATTTTAATTAACTTGTTGGTATTGCCTTTTTTAATCAGAACTAGTTAAAGCCAGATTAAGAGAATACTGCTTCAAAATAACAGTATTAGATGTGACACTTCCATAATAATGTTCAAGGCTGGCCCTTGTTTAGAAAACACTCAGCAAACCAGAATTTAATACTCCCCTATATACATGGACCTCTTACTGCTACTCTTATTGCAGTATAGACTGTACATAGAGACTAAGATTTCTGAAGTGGAATGGATGGGCAGGAGGAACATAACAGAAGATGGCCTTTAGTCATGAATTTGGGGTGGGTCTAGGCCTGGTTTCCAGGAGCATTTAGTTGCTCTAAATTTGTGAACATTAAAAAATACAATATTAAAATAAGAGAGAGCTTTGACAGGATCTATTGGCTGGTACTGGCACCATCACTGCATTTAACTGAAATTGAGATCGAAGAGTGAAATGGAGGGGAGAGGGAAAAAAGGTAGGAGAAATAAACTGACCTGGCTTTAGTTTTGAATCACCAATGTAACTTAAAAAACTAAAACCTTGGTGAGATTCTTGTTCAGCTATAGACGGATGAGGGGATTTGGATGATATTAGTTCACTGAGCACTGTATGCTATAACAGTATATTCTAAAAGTCTTGAGACTGTTACTTCATTCAAGCATGTTAAACTTTGCTTAATTTCCTAAGTGAAAATTGTGTAATGAACTAAACCAGGACAGTATTTATAGCTTTCTCCTATTTCTGACAGCAGCCTTTTAATCTTCTTATAACATATCTCTTTTCACTCCTTCAAACAGGAAAGAATATTGAATGTGTCCAGATTTAAATGTTTATATAACATTTTGCAGTGGTTTATCTTTCCCCATACTGTGGGATCTTGGTGGTAGGGCAGTTTTCTTGTCATTTTATTATAGTATTCTTGTTTGGAATTAAACATATGAAAATAATCCATTTATTTATCATTTCTGTTTCTTGTTGGTATATTGTATGTGACATTTAGGCACACTTAATACTGTAATGTTTGTTATGCTTTCATATTTCACTTAATCATTTTATTTGCAAACAATCTGAGGAATAGTAATTTTTACAGATTTGAATTTGAGAACATAATTGTATTTTCTAGAATGAATAAAATCATACTAAATCTGTTGAAGTTTTATTTAATTTGTTCTCAGCTATTTATGAAATGCTATAAAATGTATTTGAGTTTGTGTAACAAAGCATGCTAAAGTACTTCAAAAGGAATTCTTGAAATATTGTTATCTGATCAGCAGCCATTCTCGGTTAATTTGTGATTAATTCATCCAGTGATCTGTGTTTTACTGGGTTCTGCTTACTCAAGGCTGTGGACACCATTTCAAGGTAAGCCAACAGGGGGTATTTTACTTAAACATCACTTATCATTAACAGGAGCCACAGTTAACAGTAAAGTGCCTCTCACCTTAGTCCATGTCACATGCTTCATCTGATTTTCTTTTTCAGAGGGAAGTGGCTTATATAAAACACTGTTCTCCTTACCTTTATAATTCCAGAAACTCAGCAGGAGAAATTCATAACACCCTGCTACACAGAAACCATTTCAACATATTTTTAACAATTCCTGCAAGTAGACTGTTATTAACATGTGAACAGTCTGGACCAATGGGGTTTATTCTGTTGTTTTAAAGCAAATTGACCAATTACCAGATTAATTTTTTCTCACTCCCCTGAAAGTTCTCGCTGTTGGCTGCTTCTAGAGCAATGGTCGTCAACTGGTCGATCACTGAGCTTCTGCCAGTCGACTGCAATCTCCGGTCACTACAAATCCAGTGGTGCAGCAGGGCTAAGGCAGGCTCCACATCCCTGCAAGGTGAGAACAGAGGCAGGGGGTCTCCGTGCGCCACTCTGCCTGCAAGCACTGCCCCCACAGCTCCCATTGGCTGGGAACTGCAGCCAGTGAGAGCTGTGGGGATGGTGCCTGGTGGGATGGGCAGCGTGCAGAGTCAGGTGCCCCTACCAGGGGTCACAGCACAGGGACATGCTGGCAGCTTTCGGGAACAGTGCGGGGCTGGACAGGTAACTGCCACCTGCTGGGAGCCTGCACTCTGTACCCCTTCTTGAATCCCTGAGCCCCTGCCCCAGACCTGAGCCCACACCCCAAACCACCTCCTGCACCCCAGCCCGGAGCCCCCTAACTCCCTCCAAGAGCTCGCACCCCTCACCTCCTCCTGTACTCCAACCCCCTGCCCCAGGCTGAGCCAGGACGCCCCCTCCCACACTCCAAACCCCTCTGCCCCAGCCCAGAGTCACACCCCTGCCCCAGCCCAGTGAAAGTGAATGAGGGTGGGGGAGAAAGAGTGATGGATGGAGGTGGGGGATGGAGTGAGCGGGGTGGGGCCTCGGGGAAGGGTAGATCCTGGATTGCATTTAAATTCAAAAAGTGATCTTGTACTTATAAAGGTTGGAGGCCACTGTTCTAGAGACAGTTCAAATTCTGCCTGTGCTCAGCCAGCTTCTTTTAGCTTCAGCTTTTCACCAGATAAAATGCACACAGTCTAGAATTACTTTGGTAGCAGAATTCTGATGCCAGAACTAGGATGTCTACATCTCACCAACTAGTCCAGCCCAATATTAATGCACCTTCCTTCTGAGTACAAGCTATAGAGTGTTACATAGCAGCAAGGCTTGCAGTAGCAAACAGGGACACTCCAGGTAAGGTGCCTCTTCTTAAACCTGCAGAAATAGAAATATGTTTAGTTCAGAAATGAGATTTTTCAAGCATTAAAAGATGTTTTTAAAGAAAGCATTCATGAATGCATGGGGAAGGCTTTTAAATAAGGGTTAAATGAGGATTAATAACATGATATGGAAGGGGAAGCTATCTCAATATTAATAAAATTGTCTTAACAAAAATATATACTTGATATCTAGCACCCCAAGGGCTTAAGGAATTACATACACTGTCTCACTGATCTGTACTAGAGGATCTGTGAGGAGCGAAATATTTAATTCACAACTACTTTAATTACACAAGACATAGGGCATTTGGGGAAAGTATATTCTTATATATTAAACAAATACTTTTATATGAACCTCTACAACTTCTAATTGATCCCCAGCAGAGACACTGTATAAAAGGGAAGTGAATGAATTAGTAACTCTGGTGGCAGCAAGAAGTGTGATTGTCTGAGCATGTGGGAAAGGATTCCTGCACCAGAAAGTTCAAGAAAGGTTTTGAGTTTGGGACATTTTTCAAAAGGAAAAAAAATTACTATCTGGATGAGTTGAAGAAAATATTCTATTTTTCTTATGTCATGGCACATGTAATTTGGGTTGGATTGGGTTTAAAAACATGTATCCTTAGCTGACACATTAAGTCAATGTCAGTAAGGCTTTAATACAGTTGTGTCTTTCAGAAGGTAAAAAAGTAAAAGTCTGTGAATGTATACACTTAACATTTATAAATAGTCAAACAGAAAAATTGAAAAAGTTATGATATATAACATTGCCATCTAAAAACCTCCACTGCTAGATGGTCTTCCTTTCTACCATATTGTAATTTGCTTCCACCTTGGCTCTCTGCGGCTTGAGGTCTGATCTTACTCCCACTGAAGTCCATGAAACAATTTTACCACTGATTTCAGTAGGATCAGATTGGTCCTGAAATTAGTCTGAGATTTCCTACCTCTGCCTTCTCATATGGGAATGGTTAGCAACTGACATTCCTAGTGTTTGTTTTTTCCTTTGAGGTGTGAGGAGGAACAAATACGTTCATAACTGATGAAATATATACCCCTGCAATTATATATAGAACATAAAGAAAGCAAGAATCTTCTTTGTTGTCAGAGTTGCCCCGCAACTTGGGTGCTGATCAGTGTGTTTCTCAAGTTTACTTTCCTCTTAGATCTTCTGCTCCTAGGTGCAGGACAAGCAGATCCAGAGAAAATGGCAAAATAAACAGAACAGGGAATATATAGCAGCAGTGAAGGTTTTCTGGAGTTGCTATTCATGTGATTTTTCTTTTTATTATACTGTATTTTTGCAGTTGTTTCTGTCAAACTTAATTTAAATTGGCAAAGCTAGTTTTTGCTTGAATAAAGCAGTAAATAAACTTGCACCTTTTAATATTTTTTCTGTTGTAAAGGCTGTCTTAATTTGGCATATGCATAGTTCTTAATTAATGAATTAATTAGTTCTTGGTTAATGAACTTTTGGGGAGAAGATTGTCTGAATATGGATGAGCTAATCTACTTACACTACTGTAACATTTTAAATGTGGCTATTCCAAAGGGCACCTGCCCTTAGACAAGATTGTGGCTATTTCCGATGCACTTTAATATTTTCTTTTTAAATGTATGGCCAGAAAAGTGACTGTGTAAAAACGTACCTACTCCTTACTCAGCAGAACTGCTTTCTTGACTCATCTTTTGATGTGGCAATAGGGACTCCACAGTAAAGGCTGGAGCTAGTTTCTTGTTACGACTGATTTTTAAATGCTCCCTATCTTTCCCAAAAAGAAAGCAATATCCCAGAAGGTAGAGCTGGGGCAGAATTGGGGATGTGGGAGGAGCTGTGGCAGACAGGAAATGCAGGCAGAGCTGGGCTAGAGGCAGAGCAGGGGGTGGAGTGGAGCTGCAGCTGGGGGTGAAGCCAGCCTGGGGGTGAAGCAGGGACTGGAATAGAGCTGCAGCTGGGTAGATAGACAATGTGGGCAGAGCGGAGCAGCAGCTGGGGTGTGGAACTGGTCTGGGGGCGGGGAGGGAATGAGAGGAGAGCCCAGTGGGAGGAATGGAGCTGTGGCTTGGGTCAGAGCTGGTCTGTGGGTCAGGAGGGAATGAGGGCAGAGCTGGGCCTAGAAGCACAGCTGAGGTCTGGGGGCAGAGCAGGGCTGGAAGTGTGGCACTACCTCCCTACACCTGTGGGGGCTGGCTCCAGCCCTGTCTGGGGGTGGGTGCACCTCACAGTTTGGGAACCACTGATTTATGTGGTGCAGCATGTGTTTCTACTCCTCAGAGATATAGAGCATTGGGCATTCTCGGCGTACTCAATGGCCCATCATCACGTGGACGTGATGGTTCAAGTACCAGCTCAGGTTTTATCCCTGGACTGATGGACAGAACTTATGAGTATTTGTGAGGGAGTTCATTCATTCACAGGTCACCAGGAGTGATCTCTTTGACTGGATGTGTGGAGGTCGATTTTCCAGCAGTGGGGAACTTCCTAGATGGACCTGTTTGTCATATTTTTGTTCTTGCATGGGTCACTGCCTGGGTTCACTGACATGCTTTCCTCTTTCCCTGGTCAAAAGCCTGTTTATGCTTTCCCTCCAGTTCTGTTCCTGCCTATAGTCTTATCCAAAGTCAAGCAAGATTCTGTACACCTTATTCTAATAGCCCCAGCATGGCCTCATCAGCTTTGATTTTTTACTCTATTAGCCCTATCGGTCAGACCTCTGTTGTTGCTCTGAAGAGATATGGATGTGATCTCTCAGGACTATGTCCTTCTCCTTCATCCTAACTCTCAGGTCCAATACCTGACGGTGTGGTTTCTTTACCATGTGGACTGTACATGCAGCTGCCTAAGTATTACATGGGCTGCATCCACACAATATATATAGTACCTGTATGGCCCTGAGGATGTCACACGGGCTGCAGCTGTGTGCTGATTGGGCTGCAGATTGAGAACCACTGACTTAACTTATTAAATGGAAGAGATTCTCTATCTGATCCATACAAATAGGCATCCTCTCAGGTCAAGCTCTGATTTGCCATATCTTTCTGAAACGGCAAAGATTAGCTGTTAGTTCTTCCTGTGACTGCTTCACTTCAGGTGTTGGTGTGTCCCTGCACCTTTGATCAGAGAATTTCAGCAGCAGTGATCGTCTGGGTGCATGTGCTCTCCCTGTCTTGCGCTGTTGTCAGCACCTATCTAGTGCCACATGACCAGTCCCTGCTCAGTTCCTTCTCAGCTGTCCTCTGCCTGAGACAGAGCTTCCAGCAGTGTTAAGATTGGTAGCTATACTTAGTGTTAAAATAGTTGAGAGTAATCTTTAGTACCCTAGTATCAGAGGGATAGCCGTGTTAGTCTGGATCTGTAAAAGCAGCAAAGAGTCCTGCACATGCATCCGACAAAGCGGGTATTCACCCACGAAAGCTCATGCTCCAAAACGTCTGTTAGTCTATAAGGTGCCACAGGACTCTTTGCTGCTTTTAGTACCCTAGTTATATTTACTTATCCTTTTCTCCCCATTTATTTTTCCCCTCTTTTTACTCTAAGTTTGAATACCCCTTAGCTTAGTTACTGTTCATCATTAGGGTTGAACAGCTATGACTCGAGCCATGCCCAGTTCACTGGGCTTCAAGTGTTGCCTTTTCTGCTGAGAAGTGATCCCAGTCTTGGACAGGCATTCTGTTTCTGGTGTCTAGGGGAGACACACATTCCTCAAAAATCCTCTCATGCACCAATCTGAAGGACTGAGACCTGTGTCTCAAACTTCGGTTAATGGAGGTGCCTGTACACTCAGCATCTGATCCAGGTCTGCAGACACCCCCTCCAATTCCCCTGGACAATGTTCCCCGGTGACTTCACCTGCCTCACAGCAGAAGGCTCACTCCTCCAAAAAGGTAGCAAGGAAAAGGGCTTTGACTTCTCCTCTCAGGGAGCTGACAAAAAGAACAGTCTCCAACCTGCTCCTCATCCTCACTACGGACCACACCACAGCCAGTGACCCTAAGTGGGCAGGCTCAGAGTCGAGGAGCAAACACAAACTTACCTCCTCCACTACGACACCAACAAAGCTTCCTAAAGATGTGACACTGAAATGCTCCGTGCACGTTAAGGCATCACCTCCTGTCCCAATAGCACAAAGCACTCCAATGCCAGCACCAACAACTGTGACTACAACAGCACTGTTGGCACTGACCACCTTGGTACTGAAACCATCGGCATCGCACCTTTTCCTACATCATGCGGACCTCCATGTCTCATCGATGCTGGAATCACCCCTCTTTGGCATCAATGTTTCTCCAGCATGCATGGCACCGTGTCAGCCCACTTCACCTCTGCCCCCACCATTCTCTGTCAAGGAAGAAGATAGAGAAGAGGAGGGTGGGTGCCTTCTCATATCACCACTCCTCTCCCATTCAATCTACTGCAGTGCTGGGTCCACCTGTACAACCTAAAGCTCACCACAAGGCTGACACCCAGACCTGGTATGGCCTTCCCATGGATGCCACCGCATATACCATTCCCCACTCAGTGGCCCTACTGGAACCCCTGGGGTGGGGGCATATAGGCAACAGTACCCCAGGCCCTTGAGCTTATACATGGAGAGATTTAGATCTCCCCCACCACACTCAGTTACTGTACCTTCAGAGCCCCCTTAAGAAAGCTTTGAAGAACAGGAGGAGGCCTGGGAACAGGACACACCACCAACAACGAACATTTCTTCCTTGTCCCCAAAGGAGGCCATAATGCTTGATTCCCTGGAGATCTCTCTAGAGGAGGTCAGAGAGTCCAAGCACAAATTAATGAACATTCTCCATACATCCTCCTCATCAAAAATTGCACTTCCCATAAATGACACACTCATGGAGCTGGTCAAAAACATATGATAGACTCCGACTATGATACCGCCCCCCTGCAAGAGAGTGGATAAAAAGAAATACATTTCCTCTAAAGGACTAGATTTCTTATTTTCTCACTCCACGCTGAACTCACCAGTGGTTGATGCTGTCAATCAACAAGGCAAACAATGAGCCAGATCCACCCTATATGACAGACTGGAAATGTCTGGATCTCTTTGGCCGCAAGGCCTATTCATCCGCCACTCTTCAGTTCTAGATTGCCAGTCACACTGCCCTAATGGTCAAATATGAACACACAAATTATTCAAAACTTGCTGAATTTATTGACATCATACCGGAGGACAAAAGAGACCAATTTAAGTCCATCATTTCGGAAGGCTAACTCCTATCCAGAACCACCTTACCGGCATCTCTAGATGCGACTGATGCAGTGGCACACTCCATGGCTACTGCCATAGTTATGCTCTGGGCTTTGTGGCTCCACCTGTATGGCTTCCCAAGGGAGATACAATCCATCATGGAGGACCTTCCCTTGGAAGGCCAGAAGTTTTTCATGGCAAAAAATGAGTCCCTTCATACCCTGAAAGACTTGAAGGTGACACTTCGCTCCCTGGTTACATACACACCTGCACAAAAAAGAAAACAGGGTAAATACTATCCCATTCAGTTTGCCATGACTGTCCTGTACGCCTCACAACAGAGGCACTACAACACGCAAAGCCAAAGACGGAGACCTCTAAAGCATCACCAACCTCCAACTCAATCATCAACATCCCGCCAGCCCTCTGCAAAACAATTTTGAGGGTTTGGTTGAGGGCCCGAAAGACCTCCCACATTCTTCAGTGCTGACACCATCAGTAAACATCCCCCATTTTGGATACTGCTTGAACCCTTTCAATGCAGCGTAGCAATCCATCACCATGGACAAATAGGTTCTAAAAATAATCCATTCAGGTTATATACCATTCATCTTCATCCCACACATCTACCCTCCCTCTTCAGGGACCCCTGTCATGAACACCTTCTATAGAAAGAAGTAAACGACTTCCTACATCTGGATGCCATGGAACAGGTACCATCATAACACAGAGGGAAGCGTTTTACTCCCAATACTTCTTAACCCAGAAAAAGAGTGGCTGATGGAGGCCTACTTTTTAGACCTCTGAAAACTCAATAAATTCGTAAGGTTCCGATGGTTCAGGATGGTCACATTAGCAACAATAATACTAGCACTGGAACAGGGGGACTGTTTTTTAGCCCTTGACCTCCAAGATGCCTATTTTCATGTAACCATGCGTCACGCACACAAGAGGTTCCTCCACAAGAGGGACAGAACACTATCAGTACAAGGTTCTGCTGTTTTGCCTTTCAACAGCACTTTGGGTGTTTTCCAAAGTGCTTGTGGTAGTAGCCGCACACCTCCAGAAACATGGAGTGACAATTTTTCCCTGTCCAGACTATTGCCTTATTAAAAGCACCACCCAGACAGATGCCATAGACACTATACACACAAAAAATCACCCTCCTCTCGTGGCTGAGACTACAACTTCACGTACAAATCAGCACTGACACCTGTGCAGAAACTGGACTTCATCAGGCAGCATCTCAATGCTCTAGGGGCCACAGTGTCACTATCACCAATCAGTTTTCTCATCACAGTCAGTCTGATCTCCACCATACTGAACACCCCACAGATATCAGCACAGACCTGCCTCCAGTTATTAGGCCACATGGTGGCAACCACATTCATGGTACAACATTCGTGTCTTCACATGTGCTGCCTTCAGGGTTGGTTAAGAACCATCTACATACCACACAAACACAGCCTAAACAGAGGCCTCGTAATGCCACTCAAAATCAAAGACTCGCTAAAATGGTGGACGCAACCCAATAATATGTGTGTGGGAGTCCCTTTCAAACAGACTCCACCTTCAATGATTCTCACAACCGACGCCTCTTTGATAGGCTGAGGAGCTCACCTACAATATCAAACAATTCAGGGCAGGTGGTCTCCTACCAAAACACTGTGTGGCAAATTGCCGGTACTGTTCTCTGGGTCTCGCGCTTTTCTCTTCTCTGGGGTAGGTTCAGGG
>NC_133769.1:250555737-250574885 GCF_003597395.2 Chelonoidis abingdonii | reverse complement strand
GAGCAATGATTACTTCGAGCCACAGCACTTCACCTAAGGCATGCCACTAGGCCCAGCACGAAACCAGATCGCTCGAACAAGGAAAGACTTAGTAGAAATCAGTAGGACACCACAGGATACTATCATAAATGAAGAGATTCCCATCTGTGCCAAAACATGAGCCAACCGTTTTCCCCTTCCATTGATTGAATCACACTAAGAATAATGACGACAGCCTATCCCTTAGCTCAAGAGAACTAACGCTATTACTGCGTTCACACAGGTAGTAGATAATTGATCTGCCCATGCCTCTTGCCAAATTTTTCTAGGGGCACAGAATGTTACCTGAAAACTACCACTGGGGATTGATGGTATATTGCGGCCCTATATCTGGGGCCCATCGAACAGTAGCAAACATGCGTCTGTCATAAGATGCTCAGTCAATAAATCGCAAGATGGGAGAGTTAGGACCCTCATGCGCACTCACACCTAAATCTTTCAAAGATAAGGTCACGTGAGGTCTTCACCCAATTTTACCTAAAGTAACCCTCCATCTTGAACAAACCAAACATCTCTCATTCTCCCCAAACTATAGGACAAACAGACTCAGTATTCGGCTTCGAGTGATTATCTCATATCATTCGGTTAAGATGTGCGCGGGCGCCGCGTCACATCGCGAAGACTTTACTAGGCAACACTCGTGGGTCGGCAGGCACCCTGGAGTGCGGTATGCGGATTTATCCGCCGCCAGCCGCCCTTATTGCATCCTTTACACCGTTCGGTTTTGGAACGGGACGCGCTTAGCTGACTCCTTCCTAGCAACTAGTTTATATAGTTAGGGGGTTCGGGAGTATGCCCCCCTGCAACGGTGCAGGAGCCCACCCGCTCACCGGTTCTTAGGCCGTGCTGGCGCTCTGGCGTGCTGACAGAATCCACAACGATCCTGTTTACGGTGCCTCGGGGATCGCATTTCGCAGCTATGCGCCATTGCACGGCGTTAGCCGAAAACAACATGAGCGAGACTTCTCCCCTCTCTTCTACAACGCGGGCTTCAGCGGACAGAAACGCCTCCTCGGCACTTGGACCCCGCTGCACCGGCTGTGCCTGGCATCCGCAGTCGCTCTGAGCGCACCACTCTCGAGGTTGGGGAACACATCTGCCAGTGCCGAAGCCCGCGCGCGCCGTGTGACTTCTGCTCTGCTGCTTCCGGCCAACTGACCAGCAGAGACTCATAAGTCAATCGCCGCACCAGACACTGCAGAGACACTGAGGACGCGCACCTTGATCCAGTCCCGGGCGTCGAATCCAGTGCCGGCCGCTCCCGGCACGCGCCGTGGTGAGCTTTCTGTGCTGCTGTCCGTGCCAACTGCACCGAGCTGTGAGCTCATTAAGTCGGATCACCCACCTGCCCGGCACCGGATTAAAGGCAGCACGTGATTCCGGTCACAAGGCGTCGAACTGTGCCTTCGATCGCCCGCCCCCGGGGTGGACTTCCGCCCTGCTCTGTCGTCCAACGCCCGCAGTAGTGACGCCATCTAAGGTCGGAGCATCGCCCCGCACGCCAGACTGCCCGCCCGACATGACGTCGGCACCCCACCCGTCGTCCGGTCCACAAGCCGTCGAATCGCGACGGCAGTCCGGAACGCGCCGTGGTTGAGCTTTCCTGTCCTGCTGCCGGTGCAATTGCAACCGCAGCAGAGACCATCTAACTCGGATCTGCCGCACCGCTCTGCTGCGCACCGTCAACTGTCGGCACCGGCGATCGGGCGCAAAGGCCGTCGACCCTGTCCTAAAGCTCCCCGGCCTGCCGCCCGTGTTGAGCTCTGCTCCGCGCTCCGTGCAACGCAGCAGCCAGAACTCTTTCAGTTGGATCGCCGGACCAACCCTACCGAGCACCACAACTGCAGACGTTGTCCGGTCCATAAGGGCGTCGATCAGTGCCTGAAGCTCCCGCGCACCGCTGTGTGAGTCCTGTCTACTGCGCCTGCATCGCACCGCGACAAGAGCTGTCTAAACGGACGTGCACTACCTCGACCAACTGGGGTCAGCCCGTCGATCACTACCACGCTGGATAGTAGAAGCCGTGCTGACGCTCCCTGATACGCACTGGGTGTCGAGCTTATCTGTTCTCCAGCCGGAGGTCCCAACAGCGAGGGATTCTGCAGGACAGTAATGCCCCTGAAGCCCGCACTGCCTGGTGAGGTAATTCTGCAATCCTCCGATCGTCGGCGTCATCCTGACCCCGGACTTCCTCATCGTCGTCCGTCCTGACTGATAATTCGCACGTCTGGCTCCCATACCGCTACAGGCGCTGTAGCTGCCGATCCGCTCCCGTCTCAGTTTCGTCGACTCCTGACCGGCACCGCTGTAGTAGGAGTCCGATTCTTTCAGGTAACGGCAGCTCCGGACCCCCAGGTGCCAAGTGGGCGAGCTGGTAGTCGAGACTCGCCATGATTTCAGACTCCATAGCCATCCGGTCACGCACCCTGTCTCCCATCCGCAGACAGCACTTATGCTCAGGACGGATTCTGGTGTCCCAACACCTAAGGGCCATCAGACCTCCATGGAGGGAGCACTTAAGTGTGGACTCCAGGTGCAGAGTCCGGGGACGACCGGTGGGGATAATCTATGGCGTTGCACTAGAGGGCCCTACCATTATTCGGACACCAGGATTGCCGAGCTCTCTGGGGGTTCGAGCTACTGCTGTCCGTTCTCCTGCTACTGTCCTTCAGTTGGTACGAATAGGAAGGGAGGGCCAGCGCGCCAGCCCGAAATCCAGTAGGGCAGGCGAGTGACCTACTCACATCGAAGGTACCTGCAGGGCTTATAGCTGCGTGGCAATCCATAGAGCCTGCTCTCTCTAATACCAGGAAGGGAGGTAATATGGAGCTCCCATCAAATCCCACCAAGACTCACTGATCTGAAGAAGGGAAAGGCCAGAGTTCTCCAGCTCCGTTACATAGGATGCTCTCATGACGTCGGTTGAATCTTGGCTCACTGACTTCCCATCTGGGAAAGGCTTCGGGATCAACCCAAGACGGCAGCAGATAACAGGGTCCTATGCGATCTCTTCTGGTGTCCGACCAGTCAGCTGCAGGCTTCGTCCCAGCCAACCGCACCTCTCTGCTACACAGATAGGCGGTAGATTCGGCGCGCTGACTGTGGTCGCAAAGACGTCAGACCCCGAAGGCAAGATCGACGTCCATCGAATCGCTACGGGACCAAGACACATCTCAAAGGTGCGCCCGGGGTGGCGTACCGGTAAGGCCGGACCTACTCCTACTCCTGACGTGGTCCCGGTAATCAGCTGCGTTCTATCCCGCAGGGTGGAGGACGGGGGCATCCACGTGTTCAACTAGTCCCCTCAGGGACTCTTCGGCGCAATTCCTTACAAGAGTGCCGATGCCGCTGACGAGGTGCGAAAGGGTTAACTCTTTTCCTAACCCCAACCGCGTACACGGTCCCGAAGTCTAAGCCCACAAAATCACAGCTTACTGAGAAGGTTGAAGTGCGCGCTCGATCTGGGAACATTATCTGTCCTGGATCCTGAGTCTGGTGTGTGCCCTCGATAGGAGGACCGATGGTTCACAAATGCCATTCCTCTCACGGAATACCTCCACTTTCTAGCACCGGTACTTCCAGTTAGTCCTTGCTGTTGGCTTTCAAGCAGCCACAGGCAGTTCCCTAGTGAGGCATAGGCGCTCCACCTCACCGATGTCAGTATGCGTTCGTATCGACGATTGGCTCATCTGGTGAGATTCAAGAGCTATCCACTCGAGTGAGCCTGATTCTCTTACCAAAGCACGGTTCAGCGGATGCCTGATATCGAGTCGCAAACGTCACCGAAGGGGCTCTATGGTCACGAATAGCCCACAGACTCAAACATCCCTTAGACTCCCTAGACGGTGGCTACCCCCTGTGGAAGGGATACTCCATCCGCAAGACGCAGTCCGCCTGGGTGTGCCAGGGATTCCAGCAGCAGCTGCGCCGTGGACTCAGTGTTACGGCCAGCACAACGCAGGCTCCATGAAGAACTGGATGAACAGGCCGCCTCCCTTGTCAGAGCGCCATCCATCTGGCACTTTTTGCATGCCACTTGGTAATTCTGGAGCATCCTTTCCAGGCTCGAACGCCTGACGCTCATCGCAGTTTTCCTTCTCATGAGTGCTCACCCTGGCCCATGTGGCCTTGTTCGGAATGGGTTTTTCCCACTTGGACGTGTTGTTTCGCATCGAACAGGCAAATGTCTGCGTTCTGCTCCTACAAGGTCTTTCACCGGACCAGTATTAGACGCGTCTCTAGCCAAGAAGGGACCAACACGCTCGCGCTCATGGTCGCGTCAAAGTCGCAGGGGCAGGGTGGCATCACATGGTCACCAGGGGCCAGGCAGACTGATATGCAACCTGTTTGGCTGCCATAGCCGACATACCCCTGCACGAACCCACACACCTCATACTCAAGACCACGGCAGACTCGCCACCTGAGCTGCGGTCTCTCAACCTCACGTGTGGCTAGCTGGGAACTAGAGGGTAGCAGACCTTCCCTGCCAAACGTACTTGCCAGTGAAGCGTTTCTTACAGGTGCGAAACGCTTAATCTATCCTGCTGAGGTCTGATTCCTCTCTATTTGGATCCTCTGCTATCAGCAGCAGGCTAGCGGTCCATACTGAGTACACTGGAGCCATCTTTACCTTCCCCAGTTCGGTGATCTTCGGGTTCTCACCTCTATGTTTTGAGTCCTCAAGGCTGGAGCGCTTACACTTAGGTACCGCCCAGTCCCAACTGGGACGGTCAACATGGTTATTACCAGACTATGTTCCCATTCGAGCGTTAGCATCTGCTGTTGTATCCGGTCTGGAAGACACTTTCTCAAGCCTTACATCAGCAGGACTCCGAGCCAGGCTCTTAGGTGGTCACAGCACTTTTTTCCCAAAGACAGGTGCGTTTGCTCACCGGTTCTCTAGTGGTGGCCTTTTCTGTTTCCCACATCAACAGATGGGACAACAATGCATCTCGGACGCTAACGCGCAGTATGTTGATGGCAAAATTCCTAATCGCCAACTCTGCGCGGTAGTCAGACGATGGAAGGCTACTTCCCTCAGAGGATCTCATCTTGGGTGAATAACGTGCACCTGCCTGTAGATTTGGCATTTCCCCATGCACACACTATCTTCACAGGGCTCAGACTTCTGCTGCTGCTGACGTTGCCTACCCAGAGATCTGCCACCCTGTCCTTGTCCAACCTGTTCGCATATGCTCTGGTTACAGTCAAAGGTGCGGCACTCTGGCCAACGCTTTTGCAATTTGATACTCATAAGGCTTGGGAATCACCTAAGCTGAATGGAAGATCAATCATCGAAGAAAAACGTTTAGTTTGGTACTGTGTGTCTCAAGGTGGGCCAATCATTCCACACCGCCCTCCTTGCCACTGTCAGAGCCGCAAGGAGGAAAAACTGAAAGGGCGCTGGTCGGCAGGGGTATATTCGCGCACCATAGCGGCCACTCAGGGGCCCTGCGACCCACCGAGTGTTGCAGGAAAAGTCTCCGAAACGGCACGCGCCGCGCATACTATGGAATGAGTGAGCAACACATCTCGAAGAACAACAGTTACAAAGGTGAGTAACCGTCTTTTACACACCCTGGATGTCAGACACACACTAGCATTCTACCTTTAAAGAACCAAGACCTTCAGAAAGTCACTGAGATGTTTTATTTCAACTTCGGAATGATCTAAAGGTTCTGCCATTTCCAAGCAGAGACTGTCCAAATGGATTTCTGGATGCATTCACCTTTGCTACCAACAGCATGACATACAACCCCCACTAGGGAGCCAAACCCACGCTACCAGGTTATTATCAACCTCGGTAGCTTTTCTCAACAAGGAACCTATCATGGACATTTGTAAAGCGGCCACTTGAGTGTCCGCACACACATTTACAAAACGCTATATAATAGATCAGAGCTCAAGATGGGACGCATTGGTAGGACTTAATGTGCTATCGTCAATTACCCACGCAACTCCAAAGCCCTTTCAGTCCACCAAGGAGCACTGCTCCTCAGAGAACCCCCAGGGACAATCCTCGAAGAAAAGAAGGTTATTCACTCTGTGAAGTAACTGAGGTTCTTTGAGATGGTGTCCCTGTGGGTGCTCCACTACCCACCCTCTTTCCCTCTATTTCAGAGTTCAATCGATGGATTTGGTGGTGGTGAAGGAACTGGGGGGGAGGTGTCTGGTCACGTGGCACTAGATAGGCACTGACAGTGGCGCGAGATGGGAAGAGAACATGCACGACCCAGACGAGCACTGCTGCTGAAATTCTTTGATCAAAGGTGCAGCGACACACCAACATCTGAAGTGGAGCATCTCAGGGACGCCATCTCGAAGAACCTCAGTTACTGCACAGGGTGAGTAACCTTCTCTTCCATCAGAGTCCATTTGGTGGCTGTCTCCTCAGCTTTCCACCCTCCCATGGATAACCAATTAATTTTTTCAAACCCTATGTCCATCAGATTTCTAAAGGTTTTGCTTAGATTTTACCCATGAGTTCATAACCTGGTTCCACAGTGGAGATTAAATTTAGTGCTAACAAAGTGGATGGGTCCTCCCTCTGAGTCCCTAGTGACTTGTTCTCTGTTACACTTGTCTATGAAAGTGGCTTTCCTGGTGGCTGTAACTTCATCCAGGAGAGTAGGGGTGTTGTGAACTTTAATGTCAGAGCCTCTCTATATACTTTTTTTTTGGGACAATATTTTCCTTTGACCTCACCCTAAATTCCTGTCTAAAGTGGTTTCCAAATTTCACATGAATCAAGTGATTTTATTTACCGAATATCTTTCCAAAGCCTTTTTTGAGTAAAAGGGAAGAAGAGCACCATACTCTAGGTATTAGAAGAGTTTTGTCTTTTTACTTGGATTGGACTAGACCATTCAGGTCTTTGTCTCAATTCTTTGTCACAGTTTCAGGCAAAGTAAAGGGACATCCAGTATCCACCTGGAGCAGGGCTACATCTGGGTATGGAAATTGTATGGCAGGCCATTAATGCTCACAAAATTGGAGGTTGAGGTGTGGGGGGCGGAGGGCTCTGGGGTGGGGCCAGAAATGAGATTCCCAGCAAATGGCTGCTGCGGGGGCGGCACTTGGGATGGAGGGAGCGTGCGGAGCCCCTTGGCTGTCCCTACACACAGGAGCCGGAGCGGGGACATTCCACTGCTTCCAGGAGCCACATGGAGCAAGCTCTGTATAGGTCCCCGGCAGGAGCTCAAGGGCCAAATTAAAATGTCTGAAGGGCTGGATGTGGCCACCGGGCCATAGTTTGACCACCCCTGACCTAGAGGATGCCTGCCTGGATTTCCAGCTGTATTTGCTTATGCTACTGATTGGCTGATGTTACACCTCTGAGTAAAGTGATGGCTCACCCAACCAGGTTCCAGGCGGCTTCCGTGGCCTTTCTGGATATTTATAGGGCAGCAACCTGGCTATAGCACTATATATTTGCCTCTCACTATGCCATCTCTCATCCATCTAGAAATAATGCCAGATTCAAAAGACTGCTCCTACAATCCATGTTAAAGTTGGACTCTGAGCTCACCTCCAGTTCAAACTGTTTGTGAGTCACTTACAGTGGAATGGATGTGCAATCACTCAAAGAATAAAAACGTTACCTATCTTTCTGTAACTGCTATTCTTTCAAATGTGTTGCACATGTCCATTCCACACCCCACCCTCCTTCCTCTCTCTATCACAGTCTTTCTGGTAGGAAGAAACCGAGATGGCTCGGGACAGGGGTCCTTCATTTTTGTCTGCCGTGGCATGAGGTATCAGAGGCCACTCATGCTGGGTTGAGAGAAAAATCTCTGACTTGCACACACTTATATTAGAATGGACACATACAACACATCTTGAAGAACAACAGTAATGGAAAGGTAACTCTTTTTTCAGTTAGATCAAGGCTGAGCAAGTTCCAGATTCAAGGACCTATCACTAAGCATATTTTAACTTCGCCGCCTCCTCATTTAAACTGAGGTCTCTTAAGCTACCAGACTTCTTTGATTACAACTGCTGCTCTGTCACACAGAAAGCCAAGACCAAGTCCTTTTAAGACTTTATAAAGGTCAAAGCCGACACCCTACATTTCACCCAGACACTCCTCACTACTTTTCTAACCAACAAAAGTTTCCTCTTGACTTCACCTATTCAAATGAATTGTACTTCAGTATCCTATGTTAACACAATTCTTAAAAACGTTCTAGTCCTTCGAGGGCTTGCTCATATCCATTCCAGTTAGGAGTGCGTGCGCCGCGTGCACGTTCGTCGGAAGATTTTTACCCTAGCAACACTCGGTGGGTCGGCTGGGTCGCCCCCTGGAGTGGCGCCACCATGGCGCTTGATATATACCCCTGCCGACCCAACCGCTCCTCAGTTCCTTCTTACCGCCCATGTCGGTTGTTGGAACAGTCCTCTACTTCCCTAGCTACTCGTATTTTCTTCGATATCTTCTTGTATATAGTTGGAATTATATAATTACAGTTAGTCTGATAGTTGTTTAGATAGTTAGTGTATATAGTTAAGCGGGGTTTGGGCATTAGCCCCTTCCCCCCACCCGGTGCCGGGGCCCATGCCCGGTTCACCAGGATTCAAACCTTGCTTGGCCTGCCACAAGCCAATGCCTACAGGAGATCCCCACGACTCCTGTCTCAAGTGCCTCGGGGAAGCGCATTCTACTTCGGAGGAAGCGCCGGTCCAGCCACAAGACTCCCAGATCCCAGCAGAGACAGAAGCTGGCCACCAAGAAGAGGCCTCAACTGACCCTCTTGTCCCTGGTCTCTCCTCATCCTCTTCCCCTGGTGAGGCGGTAGCCAGAACATCATCTGTAAGCCCTCCGCCAATTGACCTGAGGGCCCACCAGGACCTCCTCAGGTGGGTGGCACTAAATATGAACTTGCAAGTCGAGGCGGTCCCGGAGGTAGAGGACCCAGTGGTGGACATTTTATCATCTGATGCCTCCACGAGAGTGGCCCTCCCCTTTATCCGGATGATCCAGGCCAATGCCAACATGATCTGGCAGTCTCCGGCCTCTATCCCACCTGCTGCCCGGGGAGTGGAATGTAAATATATGGTGCCCTCCAACAGCTACGAATACTTATACATCCATCTTCCTCCCTGCTCCCTCGTTGTCAATGAGAGAGAACGCCATGGTCAACAGGCCCCAACCCCAAAATCAAAGGACGCGAGGCGCATGGACTTGCTGGGGTGCGAAGTCTACTCTGCTGGGGCTCTCCAACTCTGCGTGGCTAATCAGCAAGCCCTCCTTAGCCGCTATAATTATAATACCTGGGCAGTGGCAGACAAGTTTAAGGAGTTGCTCCCGCAGGACTCCCAGCAGGAATTTGTGGCCCTCCTGGACAAGGGAAAGAAGGTGGCTAGAACTTCCCTCCAGGCTTCCTTGGACGCAGCCGACTCTGCAGCCAGGACCCTAGCCTCCAGAGTTACTATGAGACATATCTCATGGCTGCAAGTCTCAGGCCTTCCCCCGGAGCTCCAGCATACAATCCAGGACCTCCCCTTTGAAGGGCAAAGCCTCTTCTCTGACAAGACAGACCCTAGGCTGCAAAGCCTAAAAGTTAACAGGGTCATTATGCGCTCACTAGGCATACACACGCTAGTGACTCAGCGCAGGCCCTTCCGGCCCCAGCCACACTGCTCTTACCCTCAGCCCAGACAGAGACAGCACTTTGCCAGAAGGCGGCGTAGAACTGGTCATCGGAGGCAGTCAGGTACCCAAGGGGGCCAGAACCAAGGTTCCTCCAAACCACCCACAGGGCCAAAATCTACCTTTCAAAGGTGCGCCCGAGGGCAACGTACCAGTTTCATTAAAGGATCCGTTCCCTCCTTTCTCCAACCGCCTCTCCCTTTTCCTCCCTGCGTGGTCCCAGCTAACGTCAGATCGCTGGGTCTTACGCACGCTGGAATTTGGGTACCACCTCCAATTTATTTCATGCCCCCCTTCCACCCCCCTTCCTCATCCCTCTTCAGGGACCCCTCTCACGAGCAATCCTCCTTCAGGAGGTGCAGACGCTCCTTGCCAAAGGAGCCATAGAGGAGGTACCAAAACACGAAAGGGGCACGGGGTTTTACTCCCGCTACTTCCTAATCCCCAAGGCAAAGGGGGTCTCAGACCTATCCTGGATCTGCGGGAACTCAACAAATTCATGATAAAGTTGAAGTTCCGCATGGTATCCCTGGGGACCATCATCCCATCCCTGGATCCCGGAGACTGGTATGCCGCCCTCGACATGAAAGATGCGTATTTTCACATAGCCATCTACCCTCCTCACAGGAGGTACCTCCGGTTCGTAGCAACCGCCAACATTTTCAGTTCAGGTCCTACCGTTCGGCCTCTCTACAGCCCCAAGAGTATTTACGAAATGCATGGCTGTAGTCGCCGCCCACCTCGCCTGGTCCGTCGGATACACGTTTTTCCGTATCTAGACGACTGGCTCATCCGAGGGACCTCCGAGGCACAAGTCACCCATCACGTCGGCATTGTCAAGGACCTTTTCCTACATCTAGGCCTGATGATCAATGCGGAAAAATCCACTCTGATTCCCACTCAGAGGATAGACTTTATTGGCGCCACCCTGGACTCCAATCTCGCCAGAGCCTGCTTACCGCTGCCCCGGTTCCAAGCAATAGTGGCCATCATCCAGAGCCTGCAAGCTGTTCCGTTGACTTCGGTTCGCACTTGCCTCGGTCTCCTGGGTCACATGGCGGCCTGCACGTTTGTGACGAAGCATGCCAGACTGCGCCTCTGTCGCCTCCAATTGTGGCTCAACTCACTGTACCGACCGGGCAGAGATGCCATAGACATGATAGTCACCATTCCCCCAAGCATCCTAGGCTCCTTTGAATGGTGGCTGACCCCCTCCCTGGTCTGTGCAGGGCTGCCATTCCACCCGCCCCAGCCCTCTATGTCCCTGATGACGGATGCGTCATCTCTAGGCTGGGGTGCTCACCTCGGACATCTACGCACTCAAGGGCTTTGGTCATCTCAGAAGCTGGCCTTGCACATCAATGTCTGGGAGTTGAGAGCAGTCCGCCTTACATGCCAGATGTTTCAGCAGCACTTGGAAGGCCATTGTGTGTCAATATTCACAGACAACACAACAGCCATGTACTATATAAACAAACAGGGAGGGACACGGTCGTCGACTCTTTGTCAGGAAGCCATATGACTCTGGGACTTTTGTATAGCCCACTCTATAGACCTCATAGGGTCCTTTCTCCCGGGGGTTCGAAACACTCTGGCGGATCGCCTCAGCAGATCCTTCCTTTCTCACGAGTGGTCGCTTCGCCCGGACATTATTCTTTCGGTCTTCTGGAAGTGGGGATTTCCCCGTGTAGACCTCTTCGCGTCCCGCGAGAACAGGAAATGCCAGATATTCTGTTCCTTTCAAGGCCTCTCCCAGGGTTCGATAGCAGATACTTTCCTGATACCATGGATGACTCGCCTGCTCTACGCGTTTCCACCATTCCCACTCGTCCACGGGGTCCTGCTGAAAGTACACAGGGACAGAGCTTGCTTGATCATGATCGCTCCAGCATAGCCCAGGCAGCACTGGTACACCATGTTGCTCAACCTGTCAATAACCAAACCCATCCCTCTACCTCTTCACCCGGACCTGATAACTCAGGACCATGGCAAACTTCACCACCCAGACCTACAGTCACTCCATCTCACGGCAGGGCTCCTGAGTGGTTGACCCAGTCTGAGTTGCGTTACTCTGCCTCCAGTGCAACAAGTACTCTTGGGTAGTAGAAAGCCTTCCACTAGATCAACATATCTGGCCAAGTGGAAGCATTTCTCATGCTAGTGCAGAGAGCAGAACGTTCTTCCCACCGAGGTCTCGATCCCCACCATCTTGGACTACCTCTGGTCCCTTAAACAGCAGGGCTTAGCGGTATCATCATTGAGGGTACACTTGGCCATCTCTACCTTCCACCCAGGGGAGAATGGCCACTCAGTGTTTTCACATCCTATGGTATCTCGCTTCCTCAAGGGCTTGGAGCATCTATACCCTCAGGTACGCTGCCCCGCCCCAACCTGGGACCTCAACCTGGTTCTTACCAGACTTATGTCAGCTCTATTCGAGCCGTTAGCAACTTGCTCTCTTCTGTACCTGTCCTGGAAAACTGCATTCCTCGTGGCCATCACATCGGCAAGATGAGTTTCCGAGCTTCGGGCTCTCACGGTGGACCTTCCATATACTGTGTTCCACAAGGACAAGGTGCAGTTGCGACCACATCTGGCCTTTCTCCCCAAAGTGGTATCGGCCTTCCATGTTAGCCAGGAGATCTTCCTTCTGGTCTTCTTCCCAAAGCCACATTCATCGCACAGGGAGTAACAATTGCACTCCCTAGACGTCTGTAGAGCACTTGCTTTTTATATCAAATGGACAACGCCCTTCCGCAGAACACCCCAACTCTTCGTTGCGGTGGCAGAGCATATGAAGGGCCTACCCGTTTCCTCACAAAGGATTTCATCTTGGGTGACATCGTGCATCCGCACCTGTTACGACTTGGCTCATGTCCCCTCAAGCCACGTCACTGCGCACTCTACCAGGGCTCACGCTTCATCTGCTGCCTTCCTGGCTCAAGTGCCCATCCACAAGATATGTCGTGCAGCTACCTGGTCCTCGGTCCATACCTTCGCCTCTCACTATGCCCTGGTTCAGCAATCCAGAGATGACGCAGCCTTTGGCTCTGCAGTATTACACTCTGCAACATCTCACTCCGACCCCACCGCCTAGGTAAGGCTTGGGAATCACCTAACTGGAACGGATATGAGCAAGCACTCGAAGAAGAAAAGACAGTTACTCACCTTTGTAACTGTTGTTCTTCAAGATGTGTTGCTCATATCCATTCCAAACCCGCCTTCCTTCCCCACTGTCGGAATAGCCGGCAAGAAGGAACTGAGGAGCGGTTGGGTCAGCAGGGGTATATATCAAGCGCCATGGTGGTGTCACTCCAGGGGGTGACCCAGCCGACCCACCGAGTGTTGATAGGGTAAAAATCTTCTGACGAACGTGCACACAGCGCGCACACACCTAACTAGAATGGGTATGAGCAACACATCTCTAAGAACAACAGTTACAAAGGTGAGTAACCGTCTTTTACTGGCTCTCTAAAAGGAGAGTGATGTGTGGGCCAGAGACTATAGTTTGGGTTTCATATGCCAGCTTGGGTTTGCATGGCTGTGAGTTAAAGGGAATAAACTCAACATTTCTCTCTTTTAAACAGAGCTACTTTAATGTGGAAGCCATTGACAGACAACCAGGGATTTTATATATCAACTTTTCAAACTACAACCACATTTTAAGTGATGAAAGATTCTTAACTGATGGAAAGTGATACTAAAGTCCTCCATCCAAAGAATGACCCTGAGCTGAATGGACCTTCCATGGGGCCAAAATGGTCTCTCCATGACCTTTTTGTTAAACTGCCACATATGGGTATCAGTACTAGTATTTTCTTTAAATGAATATTTATCTTCTAGACCCTGAATTGAGTGGTAAGATACTGAACAGTCATCAGCTGATAGTGAATTAGATTCCAGCTTGACTAAGCAGATTCTAATACCAATCCTCTGAGCAAATCGGTCCTCCAACTCAAATTATAATTAAATTTTAAATAATATTTTAGTGGCTAAAGGGTTCCACTCTACCCTTGCTGTAGCAACTCCAGCTGCATGGCCTCTAGTTTAAGAACGTAAGAACAGCCATTCTGGATCAGACCAAAGGTCCATGTAGCCTAGTATCCTGTCTTCTGCCAATGGCCAAGGCCAGGTGCTTCAGATGGAATGAAGAGAACAGGCAGTCATCAAGTGATCCGTTCCCTGTTGCCCATTCCCAGCTTCTGGCAAACAAAGGCTAAGGACACTGTCCCTGCCCATCCTGGGTAATAGCCATTGATGGACCTATCCTCTATGAATTTATATAGTTCTTGTTTGAACCCTGTTAGTGCTGGCCTTCACAATATCCTCTGGGTGGCAATAGTTCCATAGGATGACTGTGCCTTTGTGGCAAACGTCCGTCCAAAATCTGGACCTTAGCGTACAAAATCTGGGTGCTTACTGTGAACCTCCCCAAGCTTATACCCAGCTTGGATCTTATTTCGCTGCCACCAGCCGAAGTTTTCCAGGGTTTCGGCCCCCTCGGGTTCCCCAAACCTTTCCTTGGGGGACCCCTCCAAGACCCAGAGCTCCTGGGTCTCCTTGGGTCTCCTCTATCTCATCCCCCAGGCTTCCCCCGTTTCCTGGGTTAGCCCAGTGCGGTGCTGTCCTATTCCTTTTTGAATACAACCAGAGGGCAAGTCTAGCTTCTCCTGAGCTATGGCATTTCGAAACCTAGTCAGCTCTACACAATGATGATTTCACCCCTCCCCTTTGTCCGCATAGCCTTTTCCCGCTCGCTGGGAGTAGGGAAAGTTAAGCCACAGAAGCTTGGGGCTTTTTCCTCCCTGCCCGCTTAGCCGTGGTCACGATTGTTTAACAGAGCTCCTGGGCACAGGAAATAGAAGATTCCTCTCCCTCTGCTCTCTAGCTAGGAAGAACTCCCACAAGTTTTTAAAAAGGAATCTTTATTTATAAAAGATAAAGAATAATAGAGAACAATAATACTTGCATTAAGAAAACTCAATACATTGAATATGGCTTATAAGAAGAGGAATAGAACATGTCTGATTTAAAAGACAGCCCATTAAACCAGTCCAGCAAATCCAGGACACGCCAGTTGTAAATACAAATCAAGAGCATCATCAAGCCGTATTATTTGGTTGCCTTTGTATCTCTACATCTTGGATAGTAGAATATTTGAAAGAAGATGGAGAATGTTTTTAGAAGGAAAAGCTTTGTTTACTCACAGCTGAGGAAACAAAAGACCCTTTCCAGTTCCCTCCCATACTCTTAAAAAAAATTCCAGGTCTCTGATTGGTCCTCTGTCAGGGTGTTTGGTTCGTCCTCCTTTTGTTCACCCTTTACAGGTAAAAGAAAATTGTAACCCTCTGTACCTATTTCTACGTTTAGATCAGCCTTGTGTAAAGAAGAATACTTGCCTGGGGCGAGCCTGGCATTCATTGCATGCCAGTGGGTGAAGAGAGCTTCGGGCAGGTGCAGGAGTGTGGTCGTGGTCTTCCAGAACATCCCTGTCTGGGATGGGCCTGATGTCATCATATGGTGGGCGGCAGATTCTGGGAAGCAGAAGCAGGGTCCCCATGGGGCCCAGCAGGTGCTGTCGCTTCCACCTCATCCGGCCCCTGGCCTCTGGTCAGCGCGGAACTCGCCTCAGGCCTTGGGTGAGTGGGTAGAGGGCAGGTGAGGGCGGATGCCTTAGCTGCTCCACAGGGACATGGCGACTGCCTTTGCTCTGGATCTCTCATCTCGTCTCGGCTCCCCCTTGGATGCAGCCAGTGCTGTGGCTTGGGGCTGGAGTGACGCTTGCTTCGCTCTATGAATGGGAAGAAGCCGCTGCCAGGAGAGCCAGGAGGGTCAGTGCCCAGGGCGGGGCGAGCACTTTCAGAGGGCGAGGGGCAGAGAGTGAGCATCCAGGGTGGGGTTAGCCCTGAACAGGGCGTATGTGGGGATGGGTTTGTGCCAGGAGTGGGAACAGCGTGGGGGTGGGCGTAGTGTCTGGGGCGGTTAGCAAGCCGAGGGGTGATTAGTGCCCTGGGATGGGACGAGCGCTGAATGAGTTTGGCAGAGGGATTGTTGTTTGTTAAACTGTGTGGCGTGACCTAGTTAATTTTGCATTGTGGTGATCCCCAGGCTCGCAGTTCTATGCTCAGTTGATGGATAGGCTAAATAACAGAGCCATGTCCTCGGATTTACTGTCTTCGCGACGCGACCAGTCGATGATTTTTACTAACCGTCCGATCTTATCCCCCCTTAGTTTCATGCTCGTTTTCCACCTTGAGAGAGTCCCGTAGTCTATTTAATCTGCTCCTCAGATGCTTTGCAAGCTTGATCCGTAGTGACGGGCCGTGAGAGTACCAATGTCTTTTGTTCTGCCTCTTTTGGAACCTTTTCTCCCACTTCAGCGCAATATTAAGTCTTTTTTGAGCCGACGTGGTTCTCGATGCCCTTGCACTCAGAGTTCTGCAGGCTATGTGATCAATGTGCGCGCATTGTACCCAGTGCCAGCTATGTGATACCGAGAGATAGGGTCTGGCGAGACACGCATGTATGTTTCGTGTCTTTATGCGATCCTGTTGCTGAATGCATATCCTAGCATTCTGGTTGAGCTTTTCGTGGACCCGCTTGTCGTGGCGGGCTGGCACAGCTGTAGCCCGTTGTAGTGGTTTTTGGCAGAGAGATGGACTCCACAATGGAATCAAGTATCTCTTGTCTTGAGTTGGTTATCCGATCATCAACTTCTTAGTCTCATCATGCATTTTTTATTGTCCTGACTGTTCCTGGGATTTGTTGTTGCAATGGTGCATTACGCTGTGTGCATCTTTGATCACAGTGAAATTCTCATTCTGCGCCTTTTGTTGCCCGCGCTCAGTTCAGACCCTTAGTCTTTATGAGGTGAGCTGATCTTTGTTGCTCTAGTGGCAAATAGCGCGAGCTGCAGCTAGCGGTTACCTGGGCATACAGCTGTGAGAAGCGGCAGCACGCGCAACCAACAAGCAACTACAAAACTCTAACTCAGTCAGAGGTATGAGTCTTCTACCACAGGAGGGAGTTATCAGAATATTATGTGAAGGCAACAAGAAACTGGGGTTAATGTTTGGCTGATGCAAGAGCAGTTTTAGGCTCTCCAGATGAGTGATGTCAGAGAAGACACTGTTTCAAACTAGGGGAAGGGCATGCTTCCAGGGATTAGGCTTGTGAGAGGTTCGATGGTCTAGGTTTATTGGATACCTGGTGCCTTCACCTAGGACCGGCGCCAGGGTTTCTCACCGCGCCCTAGGGTCTCGTACAGGCCGCGCGCCATTATATCTCGCGCCCTCGCCCCCGCCGCCGCGTGGGCGTTCAAGTCCCAGGCTGCTAGTGGAGCTGCCGCGTAGGTGCGCTGTCGTGCAGGGGTCCGCTGGTCCGCGCCTCTGGTGGCAGCTTGCCGGCATGCATGCCCTGCGGTTCCACCGTGGTAGCCGTCCGATGCAGTCTGGACGCGTCCACAGGGCATGCCTGCGGCGATGCTTCCACTGCAGAGCCGGGCAGTACGGCATACTAGCGGATTCTTCCGCAGCCATTGCCTGCAGCTAGGTCAACCGAGCGCCTGGCCACCCCCGCCCAGCAATGATGCCGCCCCTGATATATCCTGGCTGCCCTAGGTGATGCGCTTATGGCTGGCCTAAATGCTGAGCGCCCGAACGCAGCCTTAGTTACACTAGCGGCCTGTCCTTCAACCTCCATGGTGCTGTAAGCGCATAGTTAAGATCATTGTTCAGGAGAAGATCTGATGGGCAAAACCACCAGCTTTCAGCATTACTCGGTAGCCCGTCTTTCCTCGGTGTAGATATACCAAGGCCTGGGGGCCTCGCGAGTCCGGGGCGTTGGTCCCCGGCTCTCGCGCTAGGAGTGAGACGATGAGCGCTCTCCCCGTGACTCGCTGAGGTCCAGGTGACCAATGGGTAAACAATCCTGCGCGCTGGCTCCCCTAGGTTCGGCCGAATAGATTGCCCCACTGGATCTTTGCGCCCGTCCTAGGCTCGCTGTGGTCCATGCAAGACATCTCCTCCACCTCTCCCCACTGCCTATTACAAGAGAGACTCAACGGTGCGCGCCTGCTGGGCCGTGCTGCAGAGGTCCCGCTCGTTTGGCTCGCCAGAGGGAGCGGTCTTCCGCCCGCGCTCCTTCCACTGGGAGGGCTTGAGCCCCAAGTTCCGGCAAGCCTTTGCTCCTGCTGGCGGTGATTGCTGCCTCGGCTCCTCACCTCGCTGCCCAGCATGCTGCGTCCGCCCTCGGCTTCGCGCTGACGTCCGTGGAGCTTCGCCTGGCAGTGCTGCGCAGCTTCCGCTTTCCCTCCTGTTGTGCGCCGTGACTGCGGCGGTGCGGAGCATTGTGCAGGTCCTACGTGTCTCCATGCGCGTGGCGAGCCACTCATTCTCATCGGCCTGGCTAGCAGGGGCACAGCCCCGGCTCTGCTCCCTGCGCTCCTTGCCATGCTACTCGCTTTGGTAGGGCGCGAGCCCCGCGCTGGGTCACTTGTGATTGCTGCGGACGAGGCGGCAGGGCTTGGGTAAAGCTGTCTGAGGCAGTGCAGAGGCATGGTGGAGTGCCGGCTGCCTTCCCTTGCAGCTGAGCGGTGAGCCGAGGCTGTCCTGCGTGAGCCGGCCAGCTCTGCCCAGTCGGCTGAAACTGAGCCCGACGGGCCGCTGGAGCAGGGGGCCCAGGCCTTTGCCACGTGCCACCCGCCAATATGGCGTCTGAGTGCGCTGGGACCAGAGCCCCTTGAGTCGCCCTGATCGCCAGCCTCTCTGTCTCCAATTACCTGTCGCGAACTGTTGTTGTTGTGTCGTCCCGCTAGGGGAGATGGGCTGCTTGCGCCAGCGTACCTCCCCCTGTTTGCTTAAGCCTCGCATAAGCTTGTGTGCATAGTTTGTTCTAGGCCCTGGTCCGTGTGCACGGTGGAACTGAAGACAGAAGGCTGGAGAGTTACTAGCCTTGAGCCGGCTTCGTCTCGGGACAGCGAAGGTGAGGTGCATTGGAACTAGTTGAGGTGCTGGGGGAGGCCGGTGTCTGCAGCACCCCGTGCTCTGAAGCCTGGTTTTTCCATTAATTATACAGAGTTGTTTTGTACTAGTGTTCTTGTTTCTTTGGCTGCGCCATAGGGTCTATGATCAGGGGAGGGGCGCGCTGCCTACAGCACACCACCTCTTGTTGCTACACGATCGTGGCAATGTTCTCGCATGCGGCGCCCGCTCCCCATCGCTGTGGAAGGTCCTGTAGCATGGGATACCAAGAGTTCCGTGTGGAGGTGTAGCACATGGGTGAGCATCTCTATCCATTCATGCTTGAGCGAGTGTCTTTGAGTGAAGCTCTTTGCTTTACATATATATGGAGGCCTCGGCTGTCTGGCGCGGGATTGGAGCTACTTTTCTTTGAAGTTCTCTCCCATCTCGCACGCTACATCTAATTCTCGTTGGCACTATCTTTCTCTCTCTCTATTTCT
>NC_133769.1:250539973-250555712 GCF_003597395.2 Chelonoidis abingdonii | reverse complement strand
AGATGGATTAGAAGAAGCTTGTTACTCAACAGCCTGAGGGGAACAAAAAGACCCAGGTTCCGTTCCCTCATACTCTTTAAAAAATAATCCATGGCTTCCTCTGATGGGGTCTTCTGGTTTCAGCCGTTGTTGCGTTTCCCCCTGTGTCCCCCTTTAAGGTAAAGGAAAATTAACCCTACTTACTACTACTTTATGACAGCTTGTGTAAAAATATTCCTTGGTTTGTTTTTTAAATTGCTGGCCTTAATTTCATTGGTGACCCCCATGTCTTGGTAGAGTAAATACACTTCCTCATACTTCTCCACACAGTCATGATTTACCAGACTCCCATATTCCCCCTTAGTATCTCTTCGAGCCCCAACTGAGATTAAACCGAAGTACACCCAGTCTTATTAAATCTCTTCCTCAACTGAAAGCTGTGCTTTCCAACCCCTAATAATTTTTGTTGCCCTTTTTGGAAACCTTTTCCAATGCCAATATATCTTTTGAGAGTTTGAGCGTCCAGAATCTGCACGGCAAGTATCAAGAGTGAGGTGTACCATGGATTATTATTAGAGAGGCAACATTGATATTTTCTGTCCTTTTATCTATCCCTTTCTGAATGATTCCCAACATTCTGTTAGCTTTTTTGACTGCGGCTGCACACTGAGTGGATGTTTTCAGAGAATTATCCACAATGAATCCAAGATCTCTTTCTTGAGTGGTATCAGCTAATTTAGACATCATCATTTTATATGCATAGTTGGGATTATGTTTTCAAATGTGCATTACTTTGCATTTATCAACATTGAATTTCATCTGCCATTTTGTTGCCCAGTCACCTAGTTTTAGACTGATTTGTCTCTAATGGCAAATACCAGCTGCAGCTACCTGGCCAAAGCACCCAACCAACAGCAACTACAAAACTCTAACTCAGCAGATTAACCACAAGGAGAGTATCAAATATGATTGAAGGCAAGGCAAGAAACTGGGTTTAATTTGCAGCAAGAGCGTTTTAGGTTAGATATTAGGAAAAACTTTCAAACTAGAAGGGCAGGCTTCCAAGGGAGATTGTGAGGTCATGTCATTCTTACCTTGCTACACCTAGGACCGGCGCCAGGGTTTCTCACGCCCTAGGTGCACGGCCATTTCGCCGCCCCCCGCGCATATCCCACGGCTGTAGTGGAGCTGCCGCAGGCGTTCCTGCAGAGGGTCCGCTGGTCCGCGCCTCTGGTGGAGCTGCCGCAGGCATGCCTGCGGGCTGTCCACCGGAGCCGCACGAGCAGCTGACCGTCCACAGGCATGCCTGTGGCAGCTTTACCGGAGCCACGGACCAGCGGACCCTCCGCAGGCACAACTGCGGCAAGTCAATTGGAGCTGCCTGTCGCCCCCCTGGCAAAATGCTGCCCCCCGAATAATCCTGATGCCCTAGGTGATTGCCTAGGCTGCCTAAATGCTAGCGCCAGCCCTAGCTACACCGCTGTATTTACACGCTGAAGCCATATTAAACATGCCAGAAATCTGAGTGCAAAACCACCAGCTCAGAACTAGCCCTTTTCCTTTAAAACGGCCGGGCACCCGAGTCCCTGGCTTGGATTCTCCGGCTGCTAGGATGAGCGGAGAGGGTAAAATCCCGCGCTCCTAGTTCGGCCGAAATTCCCACTGGACTTTGGGTCCAGCTCGGTTGGGTGCAAGACACTCCCCACCCCCACTGCTTTTCAAAGTAACGTGGCTGCTGGGCCCGTGCCTGGCAGAGGCTCCCCGCGTTTGGCTCGCACAGAGGGAAGCGACTTCCCCCGCGCTCCTTCCACGGGAGGCTGGAGCCCCAGTTCCGCAGCCTTTGCTCCCGCTGCGGTGATTGCTGCCGCCTCCCCGCCCACAGGCCTCCCCGGGGACTCCTCTTCCCTGGCAGCGCCAGCTCCGCTTCCTCCTTGGCCCCGCTGCGCGGGCGGGGCAAGTTCTCAGGCTCCAGCGCGGCGAGCTTCCCACCGCCGGCGGGGCGAGCCCGGCTGCCGCTCTCCTGCCTCCTTGGAGGGCGCGAGCCCCGCGCGGGACGCTGATGCTGCGGAGGCGGCAGGCTTGGGCTGTCAGGCAGGAGGCAGGTGAGTGCCGGCGCCTTCCCTTGCACTGAAGCGAGTGACCGAGCTGCTGCTGAGCCGGCCAGCTTCCTCCCAGCGCTGAACTGACCCGGGCTGAGCAGGGGGCCCGGCTTTGCCACGCCACCCCCAATATGCTCTGAGTGCCTGGGCCAGAGCCCCTATGAGTCCCCCCTGGATCCCCGCCTCTCTTCCTTACCTCGAACTGGTTTGTGTCTCCCCATCGCTAGGGAGAGGGGGCTGCTTGCCCTGAACCTCCTTAGCCTCCAACTGTTGCATGGCCCTGTGCAGTCAGCAAGGGGAGTTACAGCCTAGCCCGCTTCTCCGGCACAGGTGCTGGAACTAGGGGTGCTGGGGGGAGGGGTGCTGCAGCACCCCTGCTTGAAGTGGTTTCCATTATATACAGAGTTTACAGTTTGGTTTAATGGCTCTCAGCACACCACTCTACACATTGTTCCAGCGCCCCCGGCTCTGTGGGAAAGCTGTTATGCAGGAAAAGTTGTGGGAGGGGGTGGTGAAGCTTTGCTATATAGGGCCCCTGTCTGCATTAGCACTTTTCTTGAAATCTCCCACTGTTGCACTACCTGTTCTGAGCAGGACTGGGCATAGACAACATATTGGTTACAATACCAGTGGGTGGGAGACTAAAAAAATGTGTAGAGAAAATGCTTAAAATAATGCCACTGTAAGAGATTGTGTCTGACATTTTTCTCTGGAGTTGGTTAGGAGGGCAGTAAAATAATGCAGCAAGATTGTTTGCAAAGGGAGTGGTGTGGTAATTGCAGTTAATTGGATAGGCTTTCTGCATTGTCAGAGGGTTTTTGCGTGTCCTCCTTGAGCACTTGCTGGTAATACTCAGAACAGATGCTTTGGAAATGAACTGCTGCTGTCTTGCTGCCTTTGTAATCATACATACTTGGGGAAAGTGGGTGTAAGAGGCTACCAGTCTGATCTTGTTACATTTTATACTCACCTGTATATATGCGAATGAGTGCATGAAGAGCAAGGCAGCAAAGAACAAGGTTAAAGCACGTAGAACACTTTAAAGCCCTTGGGTCACATTAATCCCTGATGTAACTCCTTTGAGAATTTCCCCCTCTAATATACTGTATAGTTTTTACAGTCATTGTCTAATGTATGCCTAAATTTAATTTATTTTGGAAGGGTAGTGAAAGAAAGCTATATCTGTTTATGACACTGTGTTTCTTACAAACCTGGCACTTGCAGAGACTTCAGAGGGGGCGGAGTACAAGAAGTGCAGGTTATTTGCAAAGTTTCCAGGAGGCCAGAAAGATTTTGAATTTCCTATTCTTTGTATGTAGCCAAAAGGCTCCAGGGTGATGGTAAAAGGTTTTCTAATGCAAAGCATATAGTGAATGAGGTACTTATAACATTCTGAATTGCAACAGACATTTCCATTTAAGGTGCAGAAGAGACACCTCTTGCAAGGTACTTACAGATTTAATTTTCGATGTATGTAGATGATTTTGGAGTAGTTTATATTTCATTGTTAAACATTCATAGTAAACACTGAAAGTTAATTTGTATGAGTTTATACTTCCGCTAAGTTTATACCTTCATCAAATGTTCTACATTCCGTTTAAACTGTGCAAGATATGTACAGCGCTGAGGTTTGTTTTGTAGCACTGAAAAGCTATGGCTTTCTCTCTCGTGTTTGTATAACTACTTATAGCAATAGTAAGTTGTGAAAAAAATTTACAGAAAAATGTGCATGTATCCTGCAACTGTCCTGTAAGATCTCAGAGGTGGTTGTGTGCATGCATTGTGAATATTGCTAATCAAGTCACTGTTTCACATTCTTAAATTATTTTGGTGTGTCAGTTGCTAAAACCACTCACTTTTTTGTAATAAAATAAAAGTATGATGTAATTTAATTGCTATACTTAGTTTGCATTTACCACAGCCAATATTTATCTGTAGACAAGTCTGTTAGAACTTACAATCAAACTTTTTTAAAAAATTCAGTGACAGAGGGTTTCTTTAAAAAAAAAACAACAACTAACCTTTATATCTTGTAACTATTAACATACATGAACAGCAAAAAAATCATTTAAATTATACAGATTTTTAACCTTATTACCACTCAGATAATAAATTCACATTTCTACCCAAGGATTTTAAATCATATTCATAATAATCCCCTTTTAATTCCACCTTTTTTAATCTGCAGAATATAATGAGGGTCTCAGGTCTGTAGCTAGTGACAACATGAATACCAGTTTAGAAGGTCTAGTCTGTAGTCTTCTGCACACTTCATCAAAATGTAAGTAGTTACTCTAATTTACACACGAGACTTTACAGAAATTTTCCCCTTCTACTTTTTTGCCTCTGTAAATCACATAATAAAATCACATCATAGCAGCAGGTTGTATATGTTCCTTCGGATGGGAATCATGTGCCATGCTTCAGTTCTGTTTATTCCCTGTATTTGCCACCTTTAAAAGACCCATTTATGTTTGGTCAACCTCATATTACTGTCTGTATATTTATTTTTTTTAAACTCCAAAAATGTTAACCATATATTGTAAATTCTGTTTGATCCTAATATAAGGTTAACTATCATTTCAATTGCAATAATTTTCCAGATCTTGTTTCTCCATGCCACTAACCTCAGGGGATCAGTCCTTTTCCAAAAACAAGATATGGTTAGTTTTTATGTAAATTTCAGAGTAGAAGTAAGCGCTCATCAGCAGTTTCCACAGGGCAAAGATTAGATTAGTAGGGAGAAAATGGCATTATTATTACAGGCGCTTCCTTTTTAGCTTTTTAATCATTGAAAGAAAGCAATTTCATGATATCTCTGTAGCCTTATCATAAGGAAGGGAGCAGGTGCATTATGTTGCTTGGGCAAGAAGAAAATTCTGCTTGCTTTTATTGCTAGGTAATTAATTTGTTTGACTGTTATAAATATAAAGCAAGACACAATAGAAAATTTGCTTTTTTGTTTCTTTGTTGTTGTCATCTTGCAAGCTCTTTTAAATGTTCTTAAAAAACTTTTTAAATATCTGTATATATTCTTCCAAGTTATTGGGCCTGACAGTTCTCTCACAATGATGTAGCCCCGTTGGCTTTGGTAGAGTTACTCCTGATTTACACATGCAGGAGGGTGGGAGTGGGAGGAGAATCAATGCCCCCTGATTCATGAACAATCTCCACCACAATAGAGGGGTTTGCTCACCTGGTGCTCCTTGCAGGATCAGAGTACTAGTGACATTCCAAGCCATTCCCTCCAACAGGAGAGGATACCACCAGCATATCACGTTACATAATATACAGATGTATTATTTGTAGTCATGATGGAAGTTTATTAAACAATTGATAGAAAAGAAGATATGTCTATAATGGCAAAGACTGGGTATTGAACTGTTGAAGAAGCAAAATATGATTAAATAATCAAAAGATCTCAGCCAAATATTTATTATAGTGACAAAGTTGCATTATAGATGCAGCAATGTTAGTGTGGTATCATCCATAGCTAATGATATAGGGCCAAATTCTCCTTCTTTGTGCTAAGACTGAATACATGGGCATTGTGTATGAGTTCTCCAAAGGCATCAAATGATGGAATCATAAGAACATAAGACTGGAAGGGACCTCCTTGGACATCAGGTTCAATCCCTTACTATCGCAGGCAACCACATCATGTATTCCCACCCATGCTGTCCCATTTCAGGCTGCAGAGTACCAGCGGGAGCTGATCCGTGGCAGCCCCACAACAGCCAAAAGCCAACTCAGAGCTACTGTGAATGGAGATCCTTTGGCGTGTACAGAGAGTGAAGATTCCTTCCCCCACCCCTGCATGGACCTTCTGCCTTCCAACCCCCTGCACAGCTGTAATGCATCAGTTCTGCTGCCCTGTGGGGTCTGCTCACTTGAGGGCAGGGAGCTAGATTTGGCTCAAGACAGATATCTGTCAACACCAAAATCATTTATCTTTCTGTGTTCAGATGTCTAAAAGTCCCTTCCCCAGCCTCTAAGTGCTGTTGAACTGAACATGTTTGTTTTGGTTTGCTGAGAAATATTAAGATACAGTAACTCCTCACTTAAAGTCGTCATGGTTAACATTTCATTGTTACATTGCTGAACAATTAGGGAACATGCTCGTTTAAAGTTGTGCAATGCTCCCTTCTAACGTCGTTTGACAGCCGCCTGCTTTGTCCACTGCTTGCAGGAAGAGCAGCCCGTTGTAGCTAGCTGGTGGGGGCTTGGAACCAGGGTGGACCGGCAACCCCCTATTAGCTCCCCGCTTCCCTAGGTTCCCTGTGCTGCAGCCACCCAGCAGGCTATCAATTGCCGGCAGTTCAGCTGTCCCTCCCCCCGCTGCGATGTGCTGCTCTTGCCCTCTGCCTTGGTGTTGCTCCCCAAGACTCCTGTATGCTGTGCGGGGGCAGAGGGAAAGAAGAGGGAGGGCTGTCAGAATGTCCCCCTCCCCCCTGCTCCTGCACCCAGCTTACCCCATTTCCATAGAGCAGGGGGGACACACAACAGGGCTCGGACCGAGGGAGCTTGCTGGCAGCAGCTGCAGTCTCAGCAAGCTGATCTAATTAACAAGACAGTATACTTAAGAGTAGGGTCAGCATACTTAAAGGGGAAATGTGCATCTCTCTCTCACACACATGGTGTGTGTCTCTGTCTCTGTCTGAGATGCTGTCTCCCCTCCCTACATTAGTGCTGCCTGGTAGAGTGTGAGAGTTAACCCTTGAGAGCTCAGCCAATTGCTAGTTCATAATTTAGCAGTAACGCATTCCCTGGGAAATATTCCACCCTCTGACTCCTCCACCTCAACCAAGCTTCACAATCATCATCGCTGTGTACCAGTATTAAATTGTTTGTTTAAAACTTATAGTGTGTGTGTGTGTGTGTGTGTATATATATATATAGATATATAGTCTTTTGTCTGGTGAAAAAAATGACCCTGGAACCTAACCCTTCATTTACATCAATTCTTATGGGGAAATTGAATTTGCTTAACATCGCTTCGCTTAAAGTCACATTTTGCAGGAACATAACTACAACATTAAGTGAGGAGTTACTGTACACTAATTTGAGCACAATTATTCTTGTCTCAAATCAGCAGACCAAAGCTAGTTCTCGCTAGGATTTTAACACATTTGTTTACTACACCAGTCTACTTCTATAACTTTGCAGACTTTGTAAATAATCCCAAAGTAAATGCAAACTTAAACATAAGTTAATTTACTGCACTTCCAAAAATCACTGTGAAACAGCCCAAAATATTAAATATGTCTCTTATTGTAGGGATTTAACGTAATGCACTATTACATAGAAAATAAAGCACAGCATAAGCTCAAACAAAATGTTCAGTGAAGGAGATCACTTTGGCATTCATTTCACTATCATGTTTCTTAGGGTTAACTGTCCCTTAAGGAAGATAGATACGTAAATATATGGATTTCCTGTAGACCTCTGTTTACCATCAGGCCAACAGAACTCATTTGGAATCTCCTCTCCATCATGCAATTTTGGGCTCTGGGGATTTTATTTTCCTCACTCCACCCTTTAAATAGTGGGTGTTTAACTAATAGCCCAGCCCCAGTGCACTCAGTAGCAAGCTTGATTTGAACTCTAGAGTTAGGGACTCTGGATTCTACTACACTACAGTGCAGAAGGCTAGAGATCCACTGACAGCTTCAGGTAAATGTAAAATGGAGGTTTTTTCAGTTGAATTAAATATAAATATGTAAATATAAATACAATCATTGTAGTAATCTCTGTGTAATTTAATTTGATATTAAATTAATTTTCTTCTATCCATCCTTTTAAAATGTCCATTGTAGTGCAGAATATTGAACTGAAAATGCCTACATCTGTTGGATAAATTATCACGGAGGGAAGATGGAAATCTTGGCAGCTAAGTAAGGACCGTTGGGGGTCTCCTGGCACCTGGAGAATTGTGAGAGGCAATTTGGAATTGTGGGATTGTCTCATAGAAGTCAATGGAGCTACAATTGGTAATAAACACAATACCCAGCGATAAGTATTTGCAAGACCAGCAGGGGTGAAAGTAACTTACAGGACGTACCAGTACTGCTGGAGTCCTGAGAGGGCGTGGCCTCCTCCAGAAGAGGCGTGGCCTCCTCCGGAAGAGGCGTGGCCTCTCAAGATTTAAAGGCCCTGGGGCACCAGCTGTGGCTGGGAGACCCAGGGCCTTTAAATCAACCAGGGGCTCCCTGCTGAAGAGGTGGCTGGGAGCCCCCTGGGGCTTAGGGCCAAATTAAAAGACCCAGGGCTCCGGCCACTGGGGGGAACCCCGAGCTTTGCGGGGCTGGAGCAGGGATTTAAAGGGCCCAGTGCTCCTGCTGCTGAGGGGAGCCCCGAGCCCTTTAAATCCTGGCCCCAGCCCGGCCACCAGAGCATTGACCGGGATTCAAAGGGCTCTGGACTGCCCACAGCAGCGGCGAGCTCTGAGCCCTTTAAATCCCAGCCGCGGGCGGGATTCAAAGGGCTCTGGGCTGCCCGCAGCCGCAGGCAGCCCTGAGCCCTTTAAATATCGGCCCCAGTCCGACCACTGGAGCCGCAGCCGGGATTGAAAGGGCTCTGGACTGCCCGCAGCCTCAGGCAGCCCAGAGCCCTTTCAATCCCGGCCGTGGAAGCTGATGCGGTCTAGCATGGCGTACTGGCTCTTGCCGGTACGCCGGACCAGACCAGACCAGACCGGCTTACTTTCATCTCTGAAGACGAGGCCCTTATTCTGGAGCACAATAATTACATTACTGAAAATGTGCATACATTTATATTAGGGCTGTCAGTTAATGACAGTTAACTCACGCAATTAACTCAAAAAAATTAATTGCAATTAAACAAGTTAATCGCCATTAATCACAGTTTTAATTGTACTGTTAAGCAATAGAATACCAATTAAAATGTATTAAATATTTTGGATGTTTTTCTACATTCTCATATATTGTATTCTGTGTTGTAATTGAAATTAAAGTATGTTGTTTTTTATTACAAATATTTGCACTGTAAAAATGATAAACAAAAGAAGGTATTTTTCAGTTCACCTCATACAAGTACCTAGTGCAATCTGTTTGTCATGAAAGTGCAACTTACAGTTATAGATTTTTTGTTACATAACTGCACTTAAAAACAAAACAATGTAAAACTTTAGTGCCTACAAGTCCACTCAGTCCTACTTCTTGTTCAACCAGTTGCTAAAACCAACAAGTTTGTTTGCATGTACAGGACATAATGCTGCCCTCTTCTTATTTACAATGTCATCAGAAAGTGAGAACAGGCATTTGCATGGCACTTTTGTAGCCTGCGTGGCAAGGTATTTATGGACCAGATACACTAAACATTCATATGCCCCTTCATGCTTCGGCCACCATTCCAGAAGACATGTTCCATGCTGATGATGCTCATTAAAAAAATGTGTTAATTAAATTTGTGACTGAACTCTTTGAGGGAGAATTGTATGTCCCCTGCTCTGTTTTAACCACATTCTACCATATATTTCATGTTATAACAGTCTTGGATGATTGAGCACATGTTGTTCATTTTAAGAACACTCACTGCAGATTTCATAAAACGCAATGTGAGATTTTTTTAAGATAGCTACTGCACTCAACCCAAGGTTTAAGAATATGAAGTGCCTTCCAAAATCTGAGAGGGACAAGATGTGGAGCATGCTTTCAGAAGTCTTAAAAGAGCAACACTCTGATGCAGAAACTACAGAATCCAAACCACCAAAAATAAAATCAGTCTTCTGCTGGTGGCATCTGACTCAGATAATGAAAATGAACATGCGTCGGTCTGGACTGCTTTGGACTATTATCGAGCAGAACCCATCATCAGCATGGATGCATATCCCCTGGAATGGTGGTGGAAGCATGAAGGGACATATGACTCTTTAGCACATCTGGCACGTAAATATCTTGCGACACTGGCTACAATAGTGCCATGCAAACACCTGTTCTCACTTTCAGATGACATCATAAAAAAGAAGCAGGCAGCATTATCTCCTGCAAATGTAAACAAACTTGTTGGTTTTAGCAATTGGCAGAACAAGAAGTAGGACTGAGTGGACTTGTAGGCTCTACAATTTTATGTTTGTTTTATTTTTGAATGCAGTTATTTTTATACATAATTCTACATTTGTAAGTTCAACTTTCATGATAAAGAGATTGCTCTACAGTACTTGTATTAGGTGAATTGAAAAATACTATTTCTTTTTTTTTTTACAGTGCGAATACTTATAATCAAAAATACAGTGCGCACTGTACACTTTGCATTCTGTATTGTAATTGAAATAAATATATTTAAAACTGTAGAAAAAATATTTAAATAAATGGTATTCCATTATTTAAGTGTGATTAATTGCAATTACTTTTCTTAATCGTGATTACTTTTTTTAATCGCTTGACAGCCCAATTTATATCAAGGAAAGTTCTTATATATTTTGTTGTTAATTAAGTTTAAAAGACCCTGGGTGAAATCCTGGTCCTATTAAAGTGGATGGGAATTTTGATCTCTCTGGAACCAGGATTTCACCCCATATTCACTTGGGGCCATATTCTAAAACTGTTGTTCGTGTTGAGTAATAGCTTACTCCACCTGGAAGAGTAAGGCTGGGCGTACTATTGGAGTAAGGTACTAGTCAACATGATTAAGGGTTTCACACTCAGACCCTTAGATAACTAGCCAGGTAGGGTACAATAAAAATGAATAGATACATAATAGTAACATCCACAAAATGGGAGGTGGTGGTGTTCTTCTCTGATATTTAGTGTTTGATATTCAATAGCCAGTTGAATTATAAACAGTTTCCCAATGAAAAAAATTTTTTTTTTGTAATATAGGTTAACAGACAGGTTCATTGGTATCACGCAGTGGGAAGTTGACTTCCCAAATGAAAAAAAAACGTTGTAGAGCTCTTGAACAGAAAGTAGGGCATTTTTTAATAGCATTCATGATCTTGTAGAACATATTTACAACACAACCAGTGGTACGCTTCTCTTTATGTAGTTGAACTGGTTTAAATTCCACCCTCTTTTGTAATAGTATGATTTAAGTGGAAAATTCAACAATACACATTCAGAGATATAATGGGCCTGTCTGGGGTCAGAGTAATACATATCTCTTTGTTGAAGATCAGGTACTATTGTTTGAGATAATTCACGTTGGTAATACAAAATAGGGAAAATTATAGCTAGAGAGATTAGGCAGTACAAAACTTTGCATTCTTTATATATAATTTGCAGTTCTATTATAATTAATGAGAGCTCAGTTCTTCATTAAACCAATTGAAAAATTTCATGCTGTCAGGAATTAACAGTCAGTCCATTGTCCCTGCAGAGGGTAGGGGTGGTTAAAGGGGAAAAACAAGTGTGTATATCAAGTAGTCATTTGTAGTATTTTTTTATTCCTGTGGTAGGTATGTTTATCATAACATTCAAGAGTCAGCTGGAGCTGTGACCCTAGCAGCTACTTGTGCCCTGAATAGAGAATCCTTTCTTAAGTGTAGTCAAAGAGCTGCTCTACGCTCCTGTACTGGGCAGGACTTTTCAGGGACTATATTATATCCAGTCACAGGAAAACAAAATTGGGAAGAGAGAGAGGGGCTTGGAAACTCTAAGGTTCACTGTGCAGAGTTTCTGGCTAATCTTCCCCATGTAGCCAGGGGTTTGAAGAGCAATAGTGAGGATAAAGGTTGCAGCCATCAACTGTTTTACTTAGGCCTTGTCTACACTGCAGAGTTAAGTTGACTTAAGTTACAGCCACCACTGTAATTTAACCACTGTTGTATGTCCATACGACATTCCTTGTGTCTACACTGACACTGAGTCGCCGTGACTGCATCGACCTAAGCGCTACACCTCTTGTCAAGATGATTTTATTAGGTTGGTGTAGTGGGCAAGTAACAGTGGTGGGAGGAGCATTGCAGTGTGTACACTTCCATAGTTAGGTCAACATAAGCTGCTTTACATCAACTTAACTTTGTAGTGTGGACAAGGCAATAAATATAACAAGTTACCTTTACTTAACTTCCCTCACAGCCCCTTCGGTAACCAATGTGTGGGCTAAAGTAACTTTAAAAGTTCAACTTAAAGCAGCAAAATTAGAATTAGAGAAGGCAATTAAAAGGCTATACAAAATCCTTCAACAATCTGGAAAGGCATTTCAGAGCAGTTACCAATATTGTTTCAAGTACTAAAGAAAGCTTGCTATAAAGATATCTGCCATCTAAGTGTGTTTAGCCCAAGATTTAGTGTTTATTTTCAAGAATGACTAATTTTCTGTAGCATACAACAATATTTTCATCAGCACATCTGCATGGATCTAAAAAGCTATTAGATTGTATTTGTAGTTTCTTAGTTTCTTCCTCCAATTTTTAAAAGAATTTCCTTTAAAAAAAAAAAAAAAAAAGTCCTCTTAAAAACACAGAATCAAGTTTAGAATCAAATACAACAAACATGATTCTAAATCCCGAACAGCTGACTCCATTGTATCAAATGATGATTTAGGAGGTGAGAGAGATTGTTCTCACCTCATTCTTTTTTTATGTCAACAGCAAGAATAGGCTCTAGGGCTGCTGTGACGAGGGGAATGAGGTGATGGGAGAACAAGGGAATCCCTCAATTTTACCCCAGGATTTTTAGGCATTGGAGATATCCACAGCTTTTTCTCTACCTAGTGCTTTCTTGAGTTGCAGATTATAAGCAAAGCGAGTCATTAGTTTTTCAAGGAAAGGATGTTACACTATGCTCTTCAAAACATGTTTACTTTCAAACACAGTAATTCCTTTGCTGTTTAAAAAAGAGCAGATATTGTATAGTGCTACCTGTAGAACATAGGAAATGTATACTGCATGGGTGCAGTATTGTTCATGACCTAGAGCAAGCCCGCACAACATGCAGCCCAGGGGCTGCATGCGGCCCACGTGGGCTCAGTGTGCGGCCTGCGGGGGGTGAGTAGGTAAGCAGTGGGTGAGGGAGGGGGGCTGACGAGGCGAGTGGGCAGATAGGCAGTGGCGGGGGCTGAATAGGCAAGCCAGGACGAGTGGGGGGCTGAGGAGGCTAGTGAGGAGTCAGTAGCTGACCTGTTCTACTGATCTGGTCTGGCTCTCATCCCCTCTCCGAGGGTTGCAGTCATCTGGTGGTGGTGCCTTCCACATCTTCCTCATTCGTTCAACAGGACAATCGATTACAAAGTTGGGGGAAGATCTTATTCTACTTCTAGTAAAAAGACATTTTTCTTTTACCTTAATTATACTACCTTAGGGGCCGACTATAACATATTACCAAGGTTCAATACCACTATTTTGGTGGGACAGTGCTAGGGAAGGAGGGTTTGTTTCCACGGGGCGGGTGGCGCTGGGGGAGGGAGTATTTTGGGGGTCGGGGCAGCGCTGGGGGGGGTATTGTGTTTCGGGGGGGGCTTGGCAGTGCTGGGGGAGGGTTCGACGGGGCTGGGGGGGTTCGGCCCTCAGCTGTTTTCTTTGGAGTAATATGGCACTTGCTGCTTTATGAGTTGTGCAGGCCTGACCTAGAGCCTTGAAATGGGCAAAACTGTGGAGGTCTTTAGAGGTTTAACTGAGAGTCACACAGGCGAAGGGTGAAGGGGAGGGTTAGCTCAAGATAAATCTTGAACCTAGCTATCTTATGGGGGTAAGGTAGTGGTTATTAGAAGGTAAAAATGTCATTTCTATATTAAAAACAAGGAGAACTTGCTAAAATGTACATGGCATGTTGTGGTGATCAGCAAAACTAAGGGCGGCTGCACCGACATGTAATGCAGTTCACCTAGAGCAGTGGTTTTCAAACTGTTTTTCTGGGGACCCAGCTGAAGAAAATTTTTGATGCCTGTGACCCAACGGAGCCGGGGATAAGGGGTTTGGAGTGTGGGAGAGGCTCAGAGCTGGGGCAGAGTGTTGGAACGCGGGGGTGAGGGCTCTGGGGTGGGGCCAGGAATGAGGGGTTCAGGTTGTGGGAGGGGGCTCAGGGCTGAGGCAAAGGGTTTGGGTGTGGGAGGGGGTCAGGGCTCTGGGCTGGGGCTGGGGAAGAGGGGGTTGGGGTGCAGGAAGGAGCTCCAGGTTTGGGGGGGCTCAGGGCTGGGGCAGAGGATTGGAGCACAGGGTTGGGGCCCAGACTTACCTCCGTCAGCTCCTGGTCAGCGGCGCAGCTGGGGTGCAGAGGCAGGCTTCCCACCTGTCCTGGCACCATGGACCGCGCTGCGCCCACAAATCGGCCAGCAGCAGGTCCGGCTCCTAGGCAGAAGTGCATGACTCTTGCCTGCAGGCAATACCCCCCAGCTCCCATTGGCCAGGAACCGGCCAGTGGGAGTGTGGAGCTGGTGCTCAGTGCAGGGTAGGGTGAGGAGCCCCTTGGCCCCCCTGCCTAGAAGCGGGACCTGCTGCTGACCACAGCGCAGTGTCGGAACAGATAGGCACTAGCTGCCTTAGCTGGGCAGCACCACCGACAGGAATTTTAACATCCCAGGCGGCGGTGCTGACCAGAGCAAGGTGACCCAGCGCCTGACATGCCGCAACCCAGTACTGGGTCACAACCCACAGTTTGAAAAACACTGACCTAGAAATTGATTAAAAATACTTTGAACAGCAAGTATCCTGAACAAACACATAAAAAAGAGGAAATCAGAAGGGCAGATGAGAAACACATTGGAGATAATCAGCTGACACTGACTAAGCAAACTACTGTAATCAGTCAGTCGGTCTCCAGGTCAGTTTAGGTGCCCTGATTTTTCAAGCATGAATGAACATGCATCTACCTCACAAATAGGCATGGCAAATACCCTCAGTCCTTATTCTGTTTTACTTCTTTTAAAGCAGTTCAGGCATTTCAGCTTAACAGCTCTCAGTCATATGCACATAAATCTCTCTCTAGCTGTTTTTCTGGTGAGGGTGGAAAAGGTTTTCAGTGCCCTCCATCCCCTTGAGTGGCTGAACCAAAACCAGAAAACATACAGCTAGCCAATCAGAGTGAAGTTGGTGACCACCCTCCTTGCCCATCCCTAGAACTGGCCCTGCCTCTGTCTCGCCTGGTCCATTCACACTCGGTTAGTGATTTTTTTGGGTCCCCTGATTTTTGGATGCCCAACCAGGAATTAGAGACCTGATTTTCAGGTGGTTAGTGCTCAGTATTTTCTAAAAATCAGGCCTCTTTCAAATGTCTCAAGTTGGACCTCCAAAGTCACTTCTGAAAATTTAGGCTTTGACATACAAAAGAGTGTTAATTCAGTGAAAGATCCATTTTCCCCCCTCATCATGAGCAATCTGTATGTGGTCACAGGTAGTGCCGTCAGCAGTTGTATTTGTGTGCTGTCTTTCTCTCCAAGTAGTTAGTTTGTAGGAAGATGGAATAGTGACTCAAAGAAAATATTGTCCAATTCAGTGTTCTCAAAAATCCATGTCACACAAGGTTACGTGACTCATTGCAGGCTGATTTCCAAGCCCTTCTAAAATAACTTTACAAAGATAAAAGCAGCAGAGAATCCTGTGGCACCTTATAGACTAACAGACGTTTTGGAGCATGAGCTTTCGTGAGTGAATATCCACTTCGTCGGATGCATGTAGCAGAAATGTCCAGGGGCAGGCATATGTATGCAAGCAAGAAGCAAGCTAGAGATAACGAGGTTAGTTCAATCAGGGAGGATGGGGCCCT
>NC_133769.1:250536326-250539412 GCF_003597395.2 Chelonoidis abingdonii | reverse complement strand
ATCCAAAACGTCTGTTAGTCTATAAGGTGCCAGAGGATTCTCTGCTGCTTTTACAGATTCAGACTAACACGGCTACCCCTCTGATACTTGACAAAGATAATGTCAACAGGATCAACCTGCTGGCCTGTTCCCTTGCTTGCACCTTTATCAGTCACATTCTTCACAAATCTCAGCCCTCAGTACCGCATGAGGCCATAAACATGTGCCTTTGTCTCATAGCTTTAGACTTTTTTCACTTATTTTCCCAAAATGAGATGAAAGTAGATGTAAAATACCTTACTGACAGTATGTTCTACTTAATTATATATTGCTCTATAATATCACTGAATGCTGAGCTATATTATAAGAAAAATCATTCTTTAAAATGTTTGCTTTATTCCCCTAGTATACAAGTGAGGCAATCAATGTATATGATGTTTTATAGTGTCTGAAGGTTGAGAGTACAGAATGCTGAGTATATGGATCAGTGAGCCTATTCTCTTTTATGACTGGTTGTCTTTCCGTTACTTTCTGAAAAGCACTTCTACTGTGTGCCATTTGGTATAAGTTAAACTACTTGGCCCCACTTCTATCTTCTGACCAGTTCACGCTGTCATTTAAAACACTGCAGAATTTGGCTCAGAGGTTTCCAAGGGAGTTGTATTTATTTGCTCCAGTCTGAATTTGAATGAAGATTTTCAAGCAGAAATATGTGAAAATTAACAGCATTTTGATTCTAGGGTAATTATTACATTTATGACATTTTAATCTTCTTATTCCGTAAAGTAACCGGATGGACTAGGGGGCAGATATTTAAAGGTATTTTAGGTGCCTAAAGATGCAGGTAGGTGCCGAATGAGATTTTCAAAAGCACATAAGTGGGATCAGCACCTAACTCTTCCTTAGGTGCTTTTGAAAATCTCAGTGGGCATCTATCTAAATCTTTATGCACCTAAATACCTCTGAAAATCTGGTCCTATATGAGTCGCTGGAGGTCTCTTCCAACACAAGTGATTCTGTTGTTATATTGAAAGATGTCAGCATGGCTGGAGTATTATTTTAGAGTGGGGAAAGTGTGTGTCAGAAATACCTTTAATTTTCTGGAGCTCCAGTAACTCCTGGTAATGATTATTTGTGTTTTGTGACACAGTTCTGTTATGAGACTATTGGGATTGATGCTCTGCATGGACAAATGAGACCTATGTGCGATTTCTCACTCATTAGCAGGGAGTGATTCAAGTCATTAGAGCAGGATAGACCACTTATTACTATGAAGGGATATGGAAGAGACCTTGTGGACCTCTAAAGGAGTCTCGGCTAATATTTATTGGGCAGAAAGCAGGTCATAGTAATGTGGGGTCTTAAAGGGTGGGGAATAAAAAGTAGGCTCCCTGGGACATACACACATTCAAAAGAGAGCAGACTTAACATCAATCCCATCTTATTTTGTTTCCTATTAGATCATAACCATAACTCTGAGTTGATCGAGCAAAATTTAGTTCCCACAGCTGTTGTAAGCAGATGACATTCTGGGTGTAATCAGGCTTTCCATTACTGAAGGCTGCTCATACAAATCTGATAAACTATTATGACAAGGTTTGTGGCTTTAAGGTTCATTATAGAAGGCAGATTGGTATCTTACTCACAGTGAGACCTAATAGAATTATCCATTGATTTTTCTGTAGCAGGCCCCCCAGGAGATTTATTCATTCAGGGATTAAAATTGTTCCACGCTTGTTTGATTTGTTTAAAGATCATGTGTTATCCTTAATCAGAGACAGTCAGAGAGACCTCAAAAAAAAAACACATAACTTTCCATAATCCCTAAATAGAGGAACAAGCCTTACAAACTGTTAATAATCTACCTGTTGGAGGCTTTTATACCTCTAGTACTTCAAACAGTTCCTACTTCTGTCTCATCCTCAGTTTAAAATGAGTTGAAATATCTGCATTGTAAATTTGTTTAGAGTGGCAGAAAGCCCAGAGTTACTTTAACAATGTTTTAGCTAGATGCTGAACACGGAGGCTTAGATTGCCAGACTGGAAAATGAAAAACCAGGCAGTTTTTTAGTAAGGCTTACACAGGGAGTAGGTCGTCATCTCCAGTGCCAGATCTGCTCAGCATTCTGAATTTCCAGGGGGAATATGTTCTGCCTTTCCCAGTGAATGAATTGATATAATCTTCCCATAAGATCCATATTCCTCAGATTACACTGATGGGCCCTGAGGATGACCCGAAGGCTTTCCTGGTAATGTTTGAATGAGTGGCAATGGCAGTCCGGTGGCAACCTGATCAGTGGGCCACTCTTTTGCCACCTGACGGGACTAGGGCAGGCCACATACTATTTCCCTGTTGATATTTAGAAGGCTCTATTGGAAAAGCCTGAGAGTGATAATCACCCTCTTTTCCCATCTCCTTTGTGCCATATCTGCCTGCTGCCTCTTCATTTCCAGCTTTTCTGTTTCTGTTAAACACCTGGCAGTGATTGAGGCAAAGCCTGCACTAGCAACAAAACAGGGAAACTGACTATACTCAAAGTGCTGTCAAATGCACAAAGTAAACTAACTGAAAAAAGAGAGTAAAAAACATCAAGGTTTCTTATCACTTTCCATCCTAATAATCTTATGGATTACTTCCAACAACTGTACATAAAACAGCTTTCATTGGAAATGTGATTTTTGAGTTGACAGTGCCCCTCTAAGGGCTTGTGTGTACATAAACGTTTTACTACTTTAACTATGTTAGTATAGTTAAAGTGGTACAACTCCTCCCCTTCCTCTAATAGGGACACAGTTACCCATATATGTGCTTGTGTACAGTATATTCACATATGTGAAGAGTAGCCTGATATAATGACCCTTTGTACCGGTACAACTGCATCCATAATAGGGCTTGTACTGGTAGATCAGTTAAAAAAAATAATCACCCAACATAGTTCATAGACTCTAGGACTGGAAGGGACCTCGAGAGGTCATCAAGTCCTGTCCCCTGCACTCATGGCAGGACCAAATACTGTCTAGACCATCCCTGATAGACATTTATCTAACCTACTCTTAAATATCTCCAGAGATGGAGATTCCACAACCTCCCTAGGCAATTTATTCCA